>NC_051214.1:3720051-3747551 GCF_015220715.1 Pygocentrus nattereri
AAGTGGCCGGTGAGTGTATGTTTAAATACTTTTGTTAATGTTTTAAATGTTTTTTAGAACTTTTTTTCCAGCGTAATTAAAGAGAACCAGTTACTCAGGTTGTCAGGTCAATATTTGGCTGTGAAGCCGGTGTGTCTGGCGTGTGTCTGCGCTGCGTTAGTGAGCTCATTAAGCTTAATTACTCGTTAATATTAATGAGGGAGATGTTTACGAGCGGGGTGGGGTGGCGGGTGTTTTTTTAACTACTTCCTGCCAGTCAGAAGGGCCTCAGACACAGAGAGAGCGCTCAGGGCTTTATGGGGCAGCTCTCACTGGGGAGCCAACCTCATTACACACACTCCCTCCATCCATTCCCTCAGTCCTCCATCCATCCATCCCCCTCTCCATGTGTTCATTAGGTTTTACCTCACTGAAGCCTCTGGGCTGCACACACGTCTTCGCTGATTGGTCGCTTCCTTTCACACAGCTTTCACGTTACGTTAAGTTTTATACTGTATATTAAAGACTCATATCCTGCTTTATTTTTATATTTTATTTTTATACCTTATGAACATCTACTTATACTATTTATGTGGTTTTGTCTCATAAAAACAGTTATTCATTCTTGCCGTTTCCCACCTTTGTTTATCCCTTAGAATTAAACGGCTCGCCCTCCATTGCGTCTCATTCAGAACGCAGTCCTGATTCAAATGTTCCTTATTCCTTTAGAATGAATGGCTGGAGGCTAAACGGCTGTAAACTGAATAGGTGGATATTTGGGAATGTCTTTGATGTCACTGAAGAGGCTGTAACGATGTTTATTTGCTACATCATACTGTCTTTTTCTTTCTTAACACCTCAGCAACCGCTTAGGATAACCGCAATGGCTTAGCTACACTTTAGCAACCACCTGGAACACCATAGAAATAGCTGGGCTACACCCAAGCAACCATCTGAGATGCCATAGCAACAGCCTAACAACACCTTGGCAACCACTTGGGATGCCATAGCAATAGCTGAGCTACATCTTGGCATCTTAACCACCTTGGATAACACAACAATGGCATCGCAACCACCTTAGATGACATGGCAAGGGCCTTGCAACACCTTAGCTACTACCAGAGACACCACAGCAACAGCCTAGTAACACCCTTAGCAACTACCTGGAACAGTCTAATAACACCTCAGCAACCATCTGGGTTTGGATAACAGCAAAGGTTTAGCAACACTTTAGCAGCCACCTGAGATACCATGGCAGTAGCCTAGCAACAGCTTAGCAACCACCTGGGATGGTTTCAGCAACCATTTGGGTTTCCATGGCAATGGTTTTCTCAAACCAACTTAAGGTTTGTTCATAATCTTTCCGCTTCTTGAGCGGCAATATAAAAAATAAAAAGATTTACGATGTTTAAAAGCTGCTGTATTTGAACACAAGTGCTACAGTCACTGATTCTGCCAGTGAAGCGTCCAGCCAGGCTTCAGCCTGCACGGCTCCGGATGGGTCGATACCAGAAAAGGAAGCTAGACAAATGTTCACGTAATCAGGTTTTCTCAAGCTGAGTTTGGGCACCGTCATGCAGAACCATGAACTGATCTTCATTCTGTTTTGCAGGTTAAGCCAAATGTGAAGCTAGCGATACCAAGTGAGTGTCCAAACCGCTTAATGTTTGAATTTTAGTTTTTTTCCCTGGTGTATAATCGTCTCTCGCACTCTCCTCGCGCGTAGGCCAGGGGTCGGCAACCCAAAGGCTGAGAAGAGCCATTTCAACAAATATCAAACCACTTCGAGAGCCACAACATTTCACGTCCTGTTTTACCGTCTCGACTGTGAATGTGTCTCAGTGGGTGCTGATGTACTAATATAGACTAAAACATATAAACTAAAACTCAGACTCACTTTGCTCTGCTTTAGTCTTCAGCTCAGCTACAGCTGCTTTTCTCGCATCTCCAGCAGGAAACTTTTCCTCTAAACTAGATCAGTTTCTTGTAAAACGTCTCTCAACGTTCGAGTTTTTATGAGGCTGAAGTCGCTTCCCATTCGCCAGCTTTTCTTTCGAAATCTTCCGTTCCACCTTAAACGGAGCCAGAACGTAACTGCTGCACCGTTTAAGGTGGAACGGCAGAATTCGAATGAAAAGCTGGCGAATGAGAAACTTCAGCCTCGGGACTTTTTAGTGTTTCAGTTTCTCGTTGCAGATTAAACGTATCAGGAAACCAGCTGGAGTGACTATAAACACTAATCAGTCCATCCGTCTCCAGATTATCGATGTTTGTCTTAAATCTCTCTCTTTGCCGTTTCGTAGCTACTAGCTGGGCGAGACGGTCGTCTGTGTTGCTATGGTGACCAGCAGTCTGCGCTGATCTTCAGGGTTAAAGGGTGAATCAGCAGTTCTACATTAACTCCAGCGTTTAAGACCATTTACTGTTAAACTGTGTTGAAGGATCAGCAGAGCTTTATTTTACTGTAGAGGAGGATTATTTTATTATTACCTACTGATCTGATTCAGCTGTGGAGCCGCAACAGGGCAGTGAAAGAGCCTCGTGTTGCTGACCCCTGGACTAGAAGCCCGCAGTTATTGCCTTTTTGTTATTTTCCTTGCTGTTAAATTTTGGCTCTTTATAGATGTTTTTGCTTATTTTCACATAAAAAAATCAACAGAATATTTCAGTTGCATGTGCAGACTTGTGTATTCTCCTGTAGGGAAGAGTGTGTCCTCTGTTTTTATGCCTGTGGTGGCTCTTAAACCTTTGTACTGTAATTCCAGGTGCGGTGATTGGACGGCAGAGAGCGGTCACTCGGCAGGCTCCGCCCGAAGAAACCAGGCACATCATTCAGCCACTGCTGTCGCCATGACAACATCGCATCAACCAAGCCTGGGGTTTAGTGGTGGCTCGACCACTCAGAGGATAGTTTGAGGATGTGGGCAGGGGCGTCGTCGTGTCCACTGTTGGTCACTGTGGATGTTGTTTTTTTGTTGTTGTTGTTGTTATTATTTTGTTGTTGTTCTTGTTTTGCTGAACCTTCTTTGATTAGTGTAGTTTGGCTTCGCTCGTTGATTTGGGAGTGTTTCATTAGCGATTGATGATGCTGCGCCAAAAGGTATCACAGAACTACTGATTAGGTCCAGAGACGATGTGCTCGTGAGCGTCAGATTGATTGGCGGCTCAAAGACGCGCCCGTTAACGGTTTATAGAAAGTAGCGTGGCTCGGTGGACGGAGTGAATGGGTGATGGAGGGAGAAGAAAGGTGGGGAAAAGTGGAAGGATGGTTGAATGTATTAACGGTGGGCTGGCGATGAGTTAAGCAGGTTGTTTTGTGGCTGTGGTGATGTTGATTGGGGGTCAAGTTGATGAAGATTGAAGAAAGACTTATTGCTGTATGACTGGTCTGCTTAAAGGGGAATTCCACCGAATTTTCCAAATTTCTGCAAAATTCAGTCGTTGGGATGTGAACAAAGTCGTTCAGAGTGGTTTGGTGCAAAATGGTTCATTGTAGAGAAATTAAAAAATTCAGACTTCTTTACAGCGGTGGCGAAAGGAACCAGGGGTCCCGCTTTCTACACAGATCTAGTCATTTTCTTTGCTGATCTTTTTGTTTGTTTGTTTGTTTTTCTAGGTAACGGTGCCTTACGAGTGAGTATGTTTCTCAGAACTGTCATGAATCAATGAGTGCGCTTACATGCACCTCATAATCCGATAACTACAGAAAATCAATGCGTTTAGATGCATTTGACTATTCGGATAATGTGAAACTCCGGGTCTGTATGAATCAGACAGTAATCAGAGTTCTGCTTTACAACCGGCCGGTAAACTCACGGAAGAAAATGCGATGAAAACGTAACGTAAAACTCAAAAAACGCCTTTTTTTTAACATTGATCCACTTTATCTGGAAAATATGAACACACATCATCTAGAAGATGAAGAATATTTGGTAACACTTTATTTGAAGGCTCCCTACATAAGGGCTTCATAACACATTCATAAGCACTGAATAATGTTTATGAAGCACTACTTGAACATTTATTAAGTTCTTATGTCGGTTCTCGCAACCTGGCATAAGATGTTTTATGAAATAAATGACATTGTACTGACATAATATGAATAAACCTTGAACATATTTACAGCACTAAACATTTAAAACCCTATACATAATTGCATCAATCATCTTATCCATGCCATGGAGGGAAGAGGGGCTGGTTTCCAGGCAGATTTCACCTGATATCAGTACAATGTCGTCTTAAGAATGCTGACATATATAGTCATGTATAGGGTTTTAAATGTTTAGTGCTGTAAATATGTTCAACGTTTATTCTTATTATGTCACTACAATGTCATTTATTTCATTATTCAGTGCTTATGAATGCGTCATGAAGCCCTTATGTAGGGAGCCTTCAAATAAAGTGTTACCGAATATTTACATCCTTCATTTTGTCAAGCGTGTATTTGGGGTTTATTTGCTCGCTTGTTTCCGGTTCCGCTGTCTGTGCTCACACATGCTCAGACTGGGAAATCGGATTATTGAGTGCATGTAAACGCGACGTCTCGGCCATCAGTGCATTTGTAAATATTCCGTCTAATAACTGTGTGAGATGGTAATTTCCTCTAGAACCACCCTGAATGACTGTGTGTGCATCTCGATGATGGAATTATGCCAAACCTTTGAGAAACTGATGTAATTCCCCTTTTTTTATGGAACAGATCCAAAAAAGGGGTCGATTGCTGTGCTGTTAATTTATTTTTTTGTGTTTGCGTTTGATTTTATTTATTTTAATAGGACCGTTTTTAAGCTTGTAGGTGTACATTTGAAAAGCATTACGATGGCGAGTTGATCTGCTTGTTGTTCAGACAAAACTGAGCCTAGCCTGCAGCTACGAAGTCAGCATTAACGCTCCCCTGGCTCTATAGACGGGAGCGAGGCTCAGACCGAAGAGTCTGGTCGTCATGAAGAATCATAAAGACTTGCGAACTGTGCTGGAGTTTGTGTATATATTAAAGGAATGGAGTATTTAGTTTTATAGAAGCTGATTTTAGGTACAGATGTAAAGACAGACAGAGACTGAGTATATACTGTGGATGGTCCTGAACTGGACTGCTGTACCCATGAGGTCTCGTTTTGTAGTTTTTAATCCAAGCACTGTTTGTAGTCCTCACATTTCAGGCTCTTTTGAATGCACACTTCCACACACACACACACACACACACACACACACACACACACAGGGCATGCAAAAGTTTGGGCGCCCCTGGTCAAATGACATGGTTTATTTGTGCGAATACAGAGAACACACTTGAAGGGGAACTCCACTAAAATTTTAAAATATTTGCGCAAGATAATCATTGAGATGTAAACATTCAGAGGGGCTTGATGTGAAATGGTCCATTGTAGAGACATGACTACAACACAGATATAACCATTTTATTTACAATCCAGCACCACCAGCGAACCTACACATGTCTTCTGAGTTTTATATGATTGGGAAAATAGTGGGATTTCAGGAAAAATAAGCTTGAAGTATTCATAACCATTTCATAAGAAAAGGGAGCTTTCAGAGGCATTAAACGCTTAAGACATCCGGTTCCTATCACCACCACTGACTCTGCAAGCTGTCTGAGACACTTCACATCAAGCCAGTCTGAATGACTTTGTTCACCCATTAAAGATTGAATTATGCAGATATGTAAATTAGCTGGAACTCTCTTTAAACGTGGCATTTTTGCAGATATTAATGCACTATTTCTATTTAGCTGCTGTCGGAACAAAACATCATATGTCCAGAATGGTGACTTTACAGAAGAAGGAAAAAACCTACTTTACTTTTAATGGAAGTCAATGGAACCAGACGTCTTTCCAAGTCATTTTTGGGCCATTTTTCACGGATCATTCATCATGAATTTTACGCACAATGTAAAGAGCAACAGGTGTTTTCAAATTATGTCAAAAACTGAAAAACAACAAAAACGGGGATACAAGGTTTAGTTCCAATAGCAGCGATTTATTTGGGCGCATAGAAAAATAAAATGTGCCATAACTTTTGCACATGCCGTTTTATGTTTGTATGTTTTTCTGTGTTAAGTTCAGCAAATAAACAGTGATTATGCATGAAAACATGCAGAAATGTGTTCTCTGCAGAGGATGTTTCCACTTATTTACACTTGGGGAATAAACAACAACAACATGTCATTTGACCGAGGCGCCCAAACTTTTGCATCCCCCTCTACATGACCTGCTGGGGTTTACTTATGATGTGGATGTGACTGCAAAATGCTGGATTGCCTCAGTAACGATGCTGCCTTCATTTATTAGAGTGTCCCAGAATTGTGGGAAATGTATTTTTCTAGCCGTCTCCTGGTCCTGCAGTCGGCTGCAGCCAGAGGAATCACTGTCTTTACCTAATTGTGCCAAAATGACTTGTTGAATTGCGGTTTTCCCGTGTTTGTAATCTCCAGGTCTCAGTTTATAGGCTTTAAAAACCAGCTGTGCTCTTTTTCCCCCCTGTTGTGTTACTTGCTCATGATTCTGGAACCTTCTGAGTGTCTGGCTTCGCTAACAGGACCAGGTTTGGGTTCCTCGCTCCATACAGATTAGATTAAACGGCAAAGCCAACGATTTTTCAACATTTCTGCACAATCCAGTGGTTGTGAGAGATTCAGAGGGTTTGGTGTGAAATGGTTCGGATGTCTTTACAGTGGTGCTGATGGGAACCAGGCGTCGCCATGACTACAACACAGATATAGACACTTTATTTACTATACTACACTTACTGCCTCTAAATTTTTATTTTTGTTTAGTTTTTTATTTAGCAAAATTTGAAAATGCCAGATGCCCATACACTGTTCAAATTTCAGGATAAATGTAAAAATAATTTAAAAAATAAATTTTTACATTAACTTACATTCAAAGTTTGTTTTAAAACTTCAGGATGAACAAACCAACAGAAATTATCCAGAATTACTTGGAAAAAATTGTTACATTGACCTGCAGTAAGTTAAGCTGTTTTTTTCTCCTTCTCCTGTGATGCTGATGATGGTGAAATAGTGGTAAATCTAAAAAAATCAGCTTTTTTGGCGACGGCTTTGGCCTGCGTGTGCCATGAATAGGTTTGAAAACGATCCGTTTCAGGCCAAAACGTACTCAGAATCTTCGTAAAGCAGTATTTCAGGCATCAGGCCGTCCGGTTCCTATCACCACCACTGTGAGCGGTTCAGAGTCGGTTTCTCTAGAATTGATGCATTTCACATCGAACCGCTCTGAACGACTGTAACTCAGAAATTTTGGAAATTCACTGGAGTTGCCCTTTAGTAAAGAAGGTGAATATGTAATACAGATTCATTTTTTTATGTCATATTTTTGATTTGCCTGACTGCTGAGCTCATACTTAACCCTAAAAATGACTGGATGACATCACGTCATGTTTTCCAGAACTGGGGCCTGTAGTTTTATAGCTGAAGCAGGTTTTACTGTCCCTTGGGTTTAGAATTGAAGGGACGGTCCACCACTTTACAATAATTTGGTTACTTCTTTAAAGAAAATGCCCTTTTGTCTTAAAAAAAAAATCACGAAAATGTGCGCAGCCTTGATCTTTAGAAACTGAGAGACTGAGTGCTGATTTCCACAAAGTGTTGGCACCCTTGTCTTCGGTGAAAATGCCCTCTATTTTCTTACTGCCCTTCTTTCCTAAGAGGACTTTTCTATGGACGTTTTCTAAACCTCAAGCCACAAAATTGCCGCTTTTCAGAAATGGACTAAACTGTTGTGTTTTGTATGATCAGGTTTCATTCTCAGCTCTCAGAGGTGTAAGCAGTGGGGAGCGGTGGGCGGAAAATTAACGGTCATTTCATTTTCCTCAAGGCTGAATGCATGTTGACATTTGCAGTGTGATTTTGAAATGTGGTGGTGTGTCTTTTTGTGTTCTACTCAGCACAGAGTGTTTTGACCAGCGGTAAGAGGTGTGTTGGGGGGGGGCACGTGGTGCTGGGAACCATCAGCTTTCTCCTCACCGCCCCCCCCCCCCCCGCCCCCTTCAGTCTCAGAGAAGACCGCCTATGACTGTGTTTCAGATTTTTAACAAATCGACTCCAGAAATGAACAAATCTCTAGAGGCAAGTTTCTGATGTCCATGATTATAAATGCTGTGTTGTATCCAGAATAAATGATATTTTTAAAAGGAAAATTATACTTTTCTCTCGCCTTCCATCCTTTCTTCTTATTGGCTGTATTACACAGCTTAATTATTGCTTAGCTTAATAATTGGAATTGTCAAGATTTTTCTTCTTATTATTATTTTTCTGTTTATTAAAAAATGCAGTTCTTTGTGATTTAACTGTGAAAACCATACTTTTTCAAACTAGTCTCTGGATTTTTATCTAAACTTTTTTTCTGTTTGGTCTAGAAATGCTCGATGGCCTCTCTAGGTAAATAATTATTTTAAAAATGTTGATTTATTTATTTATTTATTTTTATTAATCGCTGTGGCCATGGCATTGCAAGCTTAAATTGCTGTAACCCGATCATCTCAAAACGTTAAACGGTTGTATATATCGAGACTCTGGTGGGGTCCGCGAAATTTTGTTCAGATATTCCTTTAGGGGGCGCTTTCGCACTTAAAAACTATAAATTCAGTACAAATGTTTTTATAGTGTTATTGCGAAGTATACAGATAAACCACTGGTACCATTTCATTCAGTTCACTGACCTGAATAACTGTAGAATCTGGACTGCTTGTCTTGGTTATTCGTTCAGAGACTACAGCCTATTATACAAAGGTCAAAAGGTCAATCTGAACAAAACTTGGTGACAATCCTTGATGAAGGTCCCTGATTACTAATCATGTCTTATTAAGACATTTTGACAAATTTTGACCCACTTTCACTTCCTCTACACCAAAACGGCCCCTTATGGGTGCATTGGGCCTCATTACAGCCTACATCAAATCAAAGGGTTAAATCTGGAGAGCCAAACCACTTTTTTTACGAGAAATTCTGCTGTTAGTCGTGCAATTTCGACATCGATATTGACGATTTTTTGGATGTGCTACTAACCTGTATAGATCAGTACATATGAATGTAAACATATCCACTGTGCCTGTGATTAAGGCCCAAACAGCATTAGGCCTTGTTGGGCCTAATTGGCTTAAACTGCAGAAGGGCTCACACTGCTAATGTGTGCTGACCATCTACGACTATGTTTTCATTTGTTTTTGTGTTATTGTATGTGAGCAACGAATGAAGGAGAGTAAATATTTCTTTACTAATACTTTTTTTTTCCAGCACTGTAATAATAATCCATTATTACCATTATAACCATTATCACCCATTACCAAGCAAATACATGTTTTGTTGAATTCCTCTGTGAAAATAAGTTCACTCACACAGAGGGGACAAACTGAAATGTGGCATTTTTTTACAAATTTTCTCCAATTTCTATTAATTTGCTATAACATGTTGGAAAAGGTGTGGCATAACGTTTGCACAGGCTACATTTTATGTTCTTATTTTTTCTAAAGATGTTAAATTCGGCAAATAAACAGTAATTGTGTATGAGAATGTGCTGAAGCGTGTTCTCTGTAGAGGATGTGTTCACTTAGTAAATCACCAAAAAAAAAAAAGAATTTGACCAGGGCGCACAAACTTTAGCACAAGCCTGTATAACGTGGTCTTGTGGGGTCAGAGGTGATCGAACGTCTAGATGAGAAATTTTGGACTAAATGTGGGTGAAAACAAACCAAGCGCAAGATTTCTAAACCAATCCATTGCCTCACGTGTTCAAAGTAGGGGGCGCCGGAGAGCTCATCAACTCCGTCCAACGCACAAGAAACCTGTTAGCTTACAGAAGTAAAGCTTATGGAAATAAACGTTTCTTTAAAATCTTAAAAGAGGAAAAACTGTTCCGTTAGTTAACGATAGCATTTCGCTTGAGAGCTTGTTTTGCTTGGGTTATCAGTTGTACTCTGGACATTGAGCAAAAAGTAGAGGAATCTTGGGGCGGAGTTTAGAGGGGGCGTGCCTAGTGCCTTAGTCCAACCAAAAGTTTGAGAAGTTGTTCTCAGACATCAACATTTATATATTTCTCCTTATGATATCAGGTCTGGCCCTGCGAGACTAAATCAAGTGTCTTAAATTATAAGTCAAATAGACATAAATTCTCAATAACAGCCTGTCATTCATTACTTTTTTGGTATTCCAATAGTAAAAATTCGATTTGTTATGAAGATTAACTCACTTTTACCTTTCAATCCATCTAGAATCCTGTATTTCATCTGTACTTTTGTCTGTGTTTATAAAGAAGTGTCATGAGCCCTATTGGAGCTGGATTAGTAGTAACTGGATTCAGTAATGTAATCTGTCCAATTCGTTCTGGATAAGGATCCCCAAGTTATCGGACGTATCCTGCCTTCTGCCCAATGATCGCTGGGATAGGCTCCAGCACCCCAACCCCCAGCCAAAACCAGCGACCCTGAGGGAGAAGCAGCTTAGAAAGTGTGTGTGTGTGTTTGTGTGTGTGTGTGTGTGTGTGTGTGTGTGTGTGTGTGTGTGTGTGTGTGTGTGTTCAAGATCTTTTTTCCTAACATAACTGCTTAACCTGCTTCATGTCGACTAGGCATTAAAAGAGGATTAGCATTTATTTCCCTGCTGTGACTTCACAGAGGAACCCTAAGTGACCTCAGCATCAGGACTTTGGTTTGACCCTTGACCTGAGAGACAAGGATGGTCATAAAGCTAATCTGGCTGACCTTGGGAACAGGCTGAGTCTGTGGCTCTATCACAGTGTTTGCACTGCGGGGTGGAAATGCAGCCTACCAGGTGCTGCCTGCCTGTCAGGTGGCTCGGATTTCCATGCATGGGTGCTTGGGAATGTGTGTGAGTCTCAGGACATTCCTAATGTTCGTGTTTTTTTCCATCACAGGTGTCTGAGCGTGACTTATTGAGCCCTGAGGGCGCTGATGCCAACAGATGAACAGTGCTCAGAGCGATTTCACCACTTTTAAGTGCCTAAAAAGAGTTTTAAAGAGTTTTAAAGAGTTTTAAAGAGTTTTAAAGCTGTACTCCTGACTGAAAATCACAGTCCACAAGTAGAGGTGTAACTAGGCTCTTAGGGTGATGGGCCTGGACCAAATCAAAAAATAATTGGTCCAATATTTCGGCTGCAGTTTAGTCCTGAATCCTGTTTTTAAAGCGAGCTGTTTTTATATTGAATGAAAATCTCATTTAATATGATATTATAGTCAAATAGTCAAACCATTTTTGAAAACTTTCACCAACTCGTTTTGAAAGATGCCACATAGTCGTGCATGCGTGAGCTCCTGCTGGTGTGGGGTCATGGCAATTTCTGTGCTGCCTCTGCTGGAGAAACACCAGACTGCAGCACATGCGCTAAATGAATGAGTTCCAGAGCCCGTTCACACGTTTCACACGTTAAAAACGAGACGTTTTCCGCTGTTGTTTGAGTTGCTCTGGAATTTTTCCAGTTTTAGATGCTTACAGGAACCATGAAATATAATATTTTCATACTTTCGTGACTCGTCTGAACCATCGGGACATTACAATTTCAGCAATAATAATAATAATAATAATAATATAGTAATAATATAGTAATAATTGGTTAATAGTTGAATATGTGGTTAGGGGTTCATTCAAGGTCTCCATCAGTTCAGACTAAAGCACTGACCTCAGTGGGTCAAAGCCAGTTCCTCTGACCACTCCACTCCCCCCAGAGAGGGAGAGAGAGAGAGACAGGTGTGGACGGTGGGAGAGTATGTATATAAAGTGTATGTGTGCGTGTGTGTGTAGTGTGTGTGTGTGTGTGTGTGAGAGAGAGAGAGAGAGAGAGACAGTCAGACGGCCATCTCGGCATCCTGCCAGAGTAAGCAGCCGCAACGTGGAGTGAATTTTAATGAGGAGAGAGAGATGAGATGAGGACAGTGTGTGTAACAGAGGGAGAAAGAAAGGCTGAGTGTGTGTGTGTGTGTGAGAGAGAGGGAGAGGGAGTGCAAGGCTGAGGGCAGGACTGTGTGTGTGTGTGTGTGTGTGTGTGTGTTCATAGTAAAGGAATCTGATACCTGATACTGTTTACATTATAATCAACCCCCTCGCTAATTCACAAAGATGTGTGTGTGTGTGTGTGTGTGTGTGTGTGTGTGTGTGTGTCAGGGGGGTTAAAATAGACTACAGAAGACACAGTAATTTACTCAAGGACACGATTTCAATTTACCCCCTCCCCCCGTCTCTCCCCCTCTCTCCCCCTCTCTCCCTTTCTTTCTTTCTTTCTTATCTTTCTTATGTATCGCTGTTGTTGGAACAAAACCTTGTATCTCCAAAATGGGAACTTTACAGGAGAAGGAAAAAACCTACTGGACTTTTAATGGAAGTTAATGGAACCAGAACTTTTTTCAAGTCATTTTGGGCCGTTTCTATTTGTGCATTCATCATGAAAGTTTGACACAATATAAAGGACAATATGTATTTCCAAATTATGTGAAAAACTGGAAAACGCCAAAAATGGAGATACAAGATTCTGTTCAGACAACATATTGTTTGGGGGGGGTTAGTAGTGGTTTTGGTGCTAGTAGTTAACCCTTATTATCAGGCTATAGTGACGATTGTCATAGCAAGGCTGATTAAATGTAATCGCATAATTAACTGATATACGTTTTATGGCAAAATGTTTTCTTTCAACACACAACAAAAACTTTTCAGCAAATTCAAATCAAAATATCTGCTCCTCTGTGCACAAACACATTTGTGTGAGAAATAAGTCACCAATTTACAGCATGTTTTACTGTGGAAAACTGAGGTTTGAGTTTGTGTTTTACTTTGTGGTTTTTAGAGACAATAACTGGGTCGTTCTAAGTCCAGTGGGCCTATTTTGGATCTGGACTGTGTGACCCAACAGCCTGAACAAGCATCGCAAAACTGGATATGACGACTTACACGGCACCACACGGGATCTAATTAAACCCCAACAGTGCAGCTGAGACAGTATGAGTTAGGCGTCTGGACACACCTACACTAGCAGTGAAGAGCCTGAACGAAGATCACTTTTCATTTTAATATTTTGGTCATTTTATGCACAATAACACCTTAAACCACACAGATTTAAATACTGCAAACTAGAAAACAAAATTATCCATAAAAAATACACTGTTATTATCTATTGTTAGGATTTTTGTTATCTGTCTGAGATGCGATTGTCGTGTTTCAAATATCACATATTATGGATATTTCTTCACTTCAGTCAGTCAATTTAGAATCATCTACAACTCCATTCGTCATCTAATATTTCAACGTTAAATCATTACACACAACATCCCCTACAAAGAACACACCTCTGCATATTTTACTGCACAAGTACTGTTCATTTGCGGAACTTACAAGGTTTTCTTCCAACAGCGATATTGTATCTCCAAAACGGTGACTTTACAGGAGAAGGAAAAAACCTACTTTATTTTTAATGGAAGTCAATGGAACCAGACGTCTTTCCAAGTCATTTTGTGTCATTTCTTTTAGTCCATTAATCATGAAATTTACACATACTATAAAGGGAATCAAGTACTTTCACATTATGTCAAAAACCGAAAAACTTCAATGGAAATATAAGGTTTTCTTCCAACAGCAGCGATACGAAAAAAAACATAATTGTGCCTGGGTCACTGATACATGAGGTGCATTTTATATCCATTATTTTCCTCATAAATAATTTGATAAATACAAGGTGGATACAAAATTATTCAACAATACCTCTTTTTTGTGAAACAATTTTCAGTGAATCCATATAAAATTCATTTTAGTTTCTTTTTGCCTCTATAACTCTAAAATGTCAGGCGGTGCAACTATCCAACCAGATATGCTGAGTAGGTAAACTACCAAAAAGGTAGTTTTATCAAATAAAATTCCAAATAAAGCAGTCTGGCATGATGTTATGCTTGAAAACTTTCAAATAAGGACCATATTGCAAAATAAGGCAACTTTAAAAGTGCTCAACTTTCTGCAAGTTCTTACCTCCTCAAATGTTAGATGGCACGCCTGAAAACAAGGACTTTTATTTTGACATGCTTTCACAGAAGACGGGCCAGAGTACTGCATCATAAAGAAGACCCCAAGTGACCTTCATGAAGCAAAATATCAAGTAGCCCTTTCACAAATTTATAAAAAATGTGACTTTTGAATTGTGGTTAGAACAGTTTAGTGGTCTGAACTCATAAGAACCATGAAAATGTGGAATTATTATAATAATATTTACTTATTTGAAAAAAAAAATTTGTGTAAAATAGCAAATGTTTCTTTATGTGTCTAAGTAGATGCCTGTTTAATTTGAAATTAGTCTGAAAAGTCAGGCGGTGCAACTAGTAAGTTAATAACTGAAACAGGCAATTAAAAAATAGAACGCACATGGATATAAATGCAAATATATATGCGGATGCAAAAATGCCCGTCATGTCCTTTTAGAGCAGATTCTTGAAAAATGTCATTTTGAGGACCTGATTTGTCGACCAGCTTCTTTATCTATTATATATCGTCGTTTCCCAAAAAAACCAAGTATCTCTAAAATGCTAACTTTACAGGAGAGGGCAAAAACATTCCTTACTTTTAATGGAAGTTAATGGAAAGAGATTTTCTTCCAAGCAATTCTTGGAGCAGTTCTACTGGCCTGTTGGAAATGTTCACACAATGTAAAGGGCAGCCAGTGTTTGGACAGAAGAGGATATTAGAATAATTTCATACGTTCATCTGCAGTGAATACCGAACTGCTTTTATCTTCTTGAAAACACTGAATTTGAAATTTGATTGCTACCGTACTTCCCTTCTTCTAATATTTTCCACATTTCAGGACAGCAGTGAAGACATCAAGAATTATATACATATGGGATTATTCCACTTCAAAGTAGCCCCTTCAGCATTAACAGCAGAACAAACACCTGCCACGTCAGAGCATGAAACCCAGCACCTTCACTCAGGAGTGCTCAGGACGCATACCAACACACACACACACACACACTCTAGTGTGTATTGGAGAATGTGTGTGTGTGGCGTTTCCATGTGCTTTTTTATCAGAATCGGAATTTTTACTTGCTGAGTACCAGATGTACTAGGAATTACTCTAGCAGGTCAACATTATATATACATATATATATATATATATATATATATATATATATATATATATATATATATATATATATATATATTCCTCATATATCTCCAAAATGGTAACTTTACAGGAGAAGGAAAAAACCTACATTACCTTTAATGTAAGTCAATGGAACCAGACGTCTTTCCAAGACATTTTGGGCTGTTTGTTTTGGTCCATTCATCATGAAATTTACACACAATGTAAAGAGCAAGCGATATTTTCAAATTAAGTCCAAATCTGAAAAACGTAAAAAATATAGGGAGACGTGCGGTTTTCTTCCGACAGCTTACGGGTCCACTGAGCCATTTTACACACTCTCCGGTCAGCTGGTATTTTTAAAATCTGCACTCTTTGTCCGTTTTAAATATAACGAAACGATGCCGCCTTAACCAACGTCCATCCACTCTGTCAAGCGTTCTGAACAAGGTGGCATCAGAACTGCTCACAGTGGTGGTGATGGGAACCAGACGTCCACCTCTAAAAGCTCCTCACGGAAAGCTCCTACATGAGATGGGTCTGAACTCACTGCCGGAAGCCTGAGACGCTGTTTTATGAGAGTTTTGAAATGAATTCATGTATTTAAGGAAGTAGGGAGGAGGTGGATGCAGGGTGCAAAAGAAAACGTTCCCCTTTTCCCATTTCAACAGCGTGTAGGTTCTCTGGTGGTTCTGGATGGTAAATAAAGTGTCTATATCTGTGTTGTAGTCATGGCGACGCCTGGTTCCCATCACCACCACTGTAAAGACGTCTGGACCGTTTCACACCAAACCCTCTGAACCTCTGTTTACATCACAAACACTGAATTGTGCAGAAATTTTAAAAGATTGGTGGCATTGCCCTTTAAACACAGTGTGACTGTACTGTGTGCATCTCTGGTTGAACTGATTTCATACTGGATCAAACTGAACTGTGAAACGTTCTAGTGCACATTTACCGGTTCCATTTCACACACAGAGTTCTTTAGCAAAGGCAGTGGTTCTATTTAGAACCATGAGTTCTATACAGAACCATTTCATGCTTAAATTCGTCTCAGCATGGGGAAGATTGACGCTTAGTGTATGGTTCCTTTCTGAAAATGGTTCTACATAGTACCAAATAGGGTTCTCCTTTCTATTGTTACAAGCTTGACATCTTAACAACAGAAGAACACTTTATTGGTTCTACATAGAGACACATACACCAAAACCGAAAAGGGTTCCTTTATCATTACGATGTCAGGCTAATACCAGTAGAAAATGGGTTCTACGCAGAACTGCATACAACAGTCTGAAGAACCATTTCACCATGCAAAGAACCGTTTCAGCACACAAATGTCTCTATGGTTCTATAGAGCTCCTAAAAGGGTTCTTCTTGCTATTGTTACAAGCTTGACATCTTTACAACAGAACCCTGTTTTGGTTCTACATCGACCCATATACAACATACAGAACCTATATAGAACCAAAAAGCATTCTTCTATCATTACGATGCCAAGCTTGTAACAGTAGAAGAACCCATTTTCAAAAAAAGGCTCTAGAACCGCATACAACAGCCTGAAGAAGCATTTCATCATTCAAGGGACTATTTAAGCACGCGTGGTTCTAAACGGAACCGTTGCCTTTACTGAAGAACCCTCGAAGAACCATGTCTTTTGAAGTCTGTAGCCGAATCAGCGGGAAAGGCGGGGATGACGTCACGGCCGGTCTCCGGTATACCGGGCTCCGTTTAGGACCCTGCGGAATCTGGAGAGAGAGAGAGAGAGAGAGAGAGAGAGAGAGAGAGAGAGGAGTGGGAGAGAGAGAGAGAGAAGGAGTGGGAGAGAGAGGGAGAGAGAGAGAGAGAGAGAGGGAGAGAGAGAGAGAGAGAGAGAGGAGTGGGAGAGAGAGAGAGAGAAGGAGTGGGAGAGAGAGGGAGAGAGAGAGAGAGAGAGAGAGGGAGAGAGAGAGAGAGAGAGAGAGGAGTGGGAGAGAGAGGCAGAGAGAGAGAGGAGTGGGAGAGAGAGGGAGAGAGAGAGAGGAGTGGGAGAGAGAGGCAGAGAGAGAGAGGAGTGGGAGAGAGAGGCAGAGAGAGAGAGGAGTGGGAGAGAGAGGGAGAGAGAGAGAGAGAGAGAGAGAGAGACAGAGGAGTGGGAGAGAGAGAGAGAGAGAGAGAGAGAGAGACAGAGGAGTGGGAGAGAGAGAGAGAGAGAGAGAGAGAGAGAGAGAGAGAGAGAGAGAGAGAGCGAGAGAAGCGGAGGGGACCGAAGGGCAGCGCCGCAGTACCGGAGGGTTGAGGCCCAGGGGCCGGAGGAGACACGGGGTAACCACACTAGCCCACCCACTCACCCACCAACCCACCGGCTCGCCTTCACCCACGCGCTCCACGGGAGCCGCGCGCGCCGCGTTGTTGTTTTTCTCGCTCTCGTCCAGTTTCCTCTCTCGGTCCGTCCGTCACGGCGGCGCGTGTCGTGTCTCTCCGGTTTCTTGCGGGTGGGGGTGCGTTTAACGGGACCTAGAGCGCGCGCGAAGCTTCTAAGGGGCTTTAACAGCCGCGAGAGTGCGCGCGAAGGAGTTTCTGTTCTCCGTGAAATAATTAACTGACTGATTAATTGGCGGATAAGGCGGATCGATCAGTCGAAGTTTAAAGAGGCGACGCCGGGTTCGCGAGCGTCTTGTTCGAATTTTCCCGGTCCACCTTAAATGGCTCGGGCGCCAGAACGTGAACTGCTGCGCCGTTTAAGGTGGACCGGGGAAACTGGAACGAGACGCAGGCGAACGAGGAAGCCAACTTCAGCCTCACTTTCTCAGGCGGCGGCGTCGGGTCGCGATCTGCGCGAGCCGAGAACGAGGGAGGGCAGAACGCAGTGCACGCGCCACGCACGGGGCTGCCCGTCCACTCGCGCGCGCCGCGCTGCACTTCAACACGAACCGGGGTGGAAAAAACATGCGAGCCGCGTTTCTGACCCGCGCGCGCGCCCGGTTAGCGACTGTTAGCATTAGCTCGGCGGGGCGCGTGCAGTGCCGGACTGTCACACTCGCAGCTTTTATTTATTTATTTTGCCATGTTGACCTCAAATCCCGCGTCTCGCGCCACCACCGCCGGCTGCGTCCTCATTACCGATCCTCTGATACACACACTTCAAAACAGGGTTCTTCAGGGGTCCTTTAGTACAGGCAGAGGGTCTGTTTAGAGCCGTGAGTGGTTTATAGAACCATATATAGAACCATCGGGTCTTCAGATTGATGGAGAAAGTGTTGTGCATGGTTCTACGCAGAACCTTTATGAAAACTGGACCTGTAGTGCACCAAAAGTAACTTGTAGAAGAACCCTTTTTCTGGAAGAGCTCTTCTCTACATAGAACCATCTTCATAAAGCGTCTGTATAGAGCAGTAACAGAACCGAAAAAGGGTTCTCTTGTTACTGACTAGACCTCACGATAGAAGATCCCTTTTGGTTCTCTATAGAACTGTTTTCAGACAACATCCCATGTGTAACCAAATGCAGCACAGCAGAAAAACAACCAAAAGGGGTTCTGTTATTGTTCTAGCTTGACATCATAACAATAGAAGAACCCTTTTTGTCACTATATATATAGAACACCTTCAGAAAGCTAAACAGAACCAAGTACAACTCAACAGAAGAACCAAAAGAGGTTCTGTTATTGATACAGGTTTGACATTGTAAGAGCAGAAGAACCTTTTTTGGTGCAGTGTAGAACTATCTGAAAAGTTTCTCTATAGAACCGAGTCCAACACAGCAGTAAAGGGTTCTGTTATTGTAACAACAGAAGAACCTGACGTTGTAACACCAGAAGAACCTGTTTTTTGGTGCTATATAGAACCGTATGCAACACATTCGAGTGAAATGGTTCCTCAGAGTGCATGTGTTTCTGTGTAGAACCTTTTTTGAAAATAGGTTACAAGCAATTATAGAAGAACCTTTTTTTGGTTCTATATGTTGTGAATGGGTCTATGTAGAACCAAAAATTGTTCTTCTGTTGTTATGACGTTGAGCCTCTGACTAGCACATAGAGCCCTGTTTGGTGCTCTACAGAACCGTTTTTCAGAAAGGTTCTATATAGAACCGTATGCCACACATTCTACAATAATCTGAACTATTTCACCATGCGAAGAACCCTTTAAGCATGAAATGGTTCTATAGAGAACTCATGGTTCTAAACAGAACCATTGCCTTTACTGAAGAACCCTTGAAGAACCGTCTTTTTGATGTGTGTAGGAGAAACTGGTTTGACCTCTTTATGCTGTTAGGGGTGGTGATGTTTGCCTGTGGTGACCGGCCGGTAGACGTCTGTGTATGTGGTCATAGCCAACGCTCACTGGTCACTCTATGAGGTCCACTTTAGGCTGTAGGTGTAGCCCATCTGTTACTGCCTGGTCTCCCCTGGATTCCTTATTGGCCACTGTTGTCCAGATTTTGGTTGGCTGGTGGTCCGTCCGCAGCAGCAGTGACACTGACATAGTGTGTGTGGTGAGCGTGTCAGAGGTTGCAGGGCGGGTTGGTGGGCCTCGAGCGGACCACCACCCAGAAACATTCGGCTGAGAGCAGCTTTGGGCGTCCTGCACTTTGAGGTTCTACAGCTGCAGACTGTAGTCCATCTGTTTCTCTGATACTCTGTTACCCTGTTCTTCAGTGGGCAGGACCCCCAGGGACCCTCACAGAGCAGGTACTATTTGGGTGGTGGGTCATTCTCAGCACTGCAGTAACACTGACGTGGTGGTGGTGTGTCGGTGTGTGTTGCGCTGGTGTGAGTGGATCAGACACAGCAGTGCTGCTGGAGTGTTTAAACACTGTGTCCACTCACTGTCCACTCTATTAGACCCTCCTACCTGGTCGGTCCACCTTGTAGATGTGAAGTCAGAGACGGCAGCTCATCTGCTGCTGCATAGTTTGTGTTGGTCATCCTCTAGTCCTTCACCAGTGGTCACAGGACGCTGCTGGCTGGATGTTTTTGGTTGGTGGACTGTTCTCAGTCCAGCAGCGACACTGAGGCGTTTAAACACTCCAGCAGTGCTGCTGCGTCTGCACCTATACAGTAAGTGGAGCTGATCAAATGGACAGTGAGCGTAGAAACAAGGGTCATAGAAACAGTGGTCAGAATGTTATGCCTGATTGGTGTAAATATCCCTGTAGATTTTTCACAGATTTAATTAATTAATAGTAATTAATTAAAATACATCATTTGGATCCTGAAGGCCGATGTCGTTATCAGCAGGCAGCAGGTGCTCATCTTTGCCCGGGTTCGGTTCCCCGGCCGGGCAGCCAGGGTCCCCTCTGTGTGGAGTTTGCACGTTTTCCCTGTGTGGCTTTCCTCCCACAGTCCAAACACATCTTCAGTCTGAAGAACACTTTCACTGTGCAAAGAACCCTTCGATCCGGGCTCTTTAAAACCTTCTTCAAAAAAGGTGTTCATGGTTCTCTACAGAACCATTTTCTTTACTAAAGAACCTTTTTAGGTGTGTCGAGAGTAAAATGGATGGCAGTATTTTGGTTTCTAACCAAAGGAACGTGGAGAACCGCTGGATGTTAACTCAAACCTCAAGCTCTACATCTTCAGCGGTTCTCTAGTAAATGCGATGGTTGTTTTTAGAACCATGCATTCTGTATAGAATCATGTCACGCTTAAATGGTTCATTTAGTGGTGAAATGGTTCTTCAGATCCGTGGAGAATGTGTTGTATGTGGAACCGTTTTTGAAAATGGCACCAAAAAGCGTTCTGCTACTGTTTCAGTGTACAGAACCCTTTTTACACAAGAACCCATCATACGTCTGTATAGAATCATGCATGTTCCGAGAACGCTTTGCATGATTAAAGGGTTCTTTGTATCATGAAAGTGTTCTTCAGACTGATGGACATGGTTCTTTATAGCACCCGAAGGAATTCTTCTATTTCTACGGTGTCAGGTTCGTAACAATAGAAGAACCCTTTCGGGCGCGACATAGAACCCTTTTCAATTAGGTTCTATAAAGAAACGTCTCCAGCACATTCATGTTCCATCAATTCGAAGAATCCTTTCATGGTACAAATCATACCAAGGGTTCTTTGAGTGTCCACGGTTCTGTGTAGAACTGTTTTCTTTACTGAAGAACCCTTGAAGGACCACCTCTGTAGGGTCAGGCTCTCATGGCACTAAGTAAATGAATTTGGACCATTGATCATGATCATTTTGCAGATGTTAATGGCTTAATGTCCAAGTCAAGAGTGGGTCTGTGGCCAGAGGCTGACCGTTCATGAAGGCCTGGCCTTAGAGGAGGGACTACTAGCTAAGGTTCTGGCGGGGTCGCTGTCCAGCAGTGGTGATTGTCCTGCTCTGAGCACACAAACCAAGCCTAATGATTAACAGCTGACTCGAATGAGGTTTAAGTAAGGAGGTCGCCAAATTGTGCTGGGCTGGACTGGACTGGACAACCCCAAGGCTAGAGGATGGC
Organism: Pygocentrus nattereri; assembly: GCF_015220715.1. Classification (NCBI taxonomy): domain Eukaryota; kingdom Metazoa; phylum Chordata; class Actinopteri; order Characiformes; family Serrasalmidae; genus Pygocentrus; species Pygocentrus nattereri. The sequence continues at coordinate 3,741,564 of NC_051214.1, forward strand.
CAACACATCGTGCATGAACAGATGGGCTACCAATCTGTATGGGATGGTGTGTCCCCTTAAAATTCGAGGCTTATTATTCAGTAACTACAGCGACTTCAGTGCAAACTGAGCTATTCTTAGGTTATAGAAGGGTGTAATAGAACTTTGGGCCTGCTGGTGGGTCCTGGCCCTTTAAGAGGTTAAACCAGTAGACCAGCCTAGGTCCTGTTTGTTAACCCTCATCGTAGGAGAGGCCTCAATGACGCCACTGTGTTTTAAGCAACTGTTTACTGCGATTAAACCCCTTAAAATCCAGGCTTTTTACATACTAAGACTTATTACTCAGTAACTACAGGGACTTCAACCCAAACTGAGCTATTCTTAGGTTATAAGTGTGTAATAGAGCTTTGGGCCTGCCGGTTGGCCCTGGCCCTTTAAGGGGTTAAGGCCTTTTATGTGTGCTGATTTTACTCAATAACCTTTGAGGAAAGTAGGCTAGAGTCACTGTCTTTCATTGTGGTTATTCTGGGCAGGGAGAGAGGCCCGACACAGTGCTGCAGTGCTACACACTGACCACGCTGCTGATTTCTTAAAGGGCACTTCCACTATTCCAGTATAATTCAATTCTTAAGATGTAAACAAAGTCATCAAAAGCGGTCATCAAAACTCCACTGTGGAGAAAGCCAGCAACTCAGATTTCTTTACAGTGGTTGTGATGGGAACCAGACGTCCGAAGCATTTAAGGGCTCTGAAAGCTCCCTCTCCAAGCACTGCGGCATGGAGTGCTTCACGCTGACTGATGCCTGAGGCAGATTTGGTCGTAAATGTTTAGTGTTTACAAAAGATCTACATGTGAAGTGTGTTGAGGAAAAAAGCGTAACCAAAGAGTTATTATTATTATTATTATTATTTTGGGATTTATTTGGGATTTTTGAGCTGGTAAACTTCTCTAAACTGCACCACTGCATCTCAAACCACTCTGAATGACTTTGCTTACATCTCAAAGATGGAATTATGTCAACAGTCTGACAAATCGGTGGAATTCCCACGTTCAATAGTCAGGTTGGCTATAAGATCACTAGAATTGGAAGAATGGCTCACGGTGGCTCTGCCGCTGCTTAGACATTGAGAGCACTAACGTGCGCTCAATAATCCGATCGTAATCAGATTTCTGCAGTTATCTGATTATTCAGATGGTCGTGTAAACAGCACACTCAGATTTCTTAGATCAGAGCAAGGTCTAGAAATCAGGTTATGGAATCTGATAAAGAGGCTGGATTTGAGCTCAGTGATCAGATTCCTCAGTGAAAACTCTTACTCTGATTTCTTTCGGATTCCTCAGTTTAAACTCTTACTCTGATTTCTTTCAGATTCCTCAGTGAAAACTCTTACTCTGATTTCTTTCGGATTCCTCAGTTTAAACTCTTACTCTGATTTCTTTCGGATTCCTCAGTTTAAACTCTTACTCTGATTTCTTTCGGATTTCTCAGTCTGAGCATGTGTGGAGCACACCGTAAAGTCTAGGAATCAGATTATGGAATCTGATAAAGAGGCTGGATTTGAGCTCAGTGATCAGATTCTTCAGTGTAAACTCTTACTCTGATTTCTTTCGGATATCTCAGTCTGAGCATGTGTGGAGCACACCGTAAAGTCTAGGAATCAGATTATGGAATCTGATAAAGAGGCTGGATTTGAGCTCAGTGATCAGATTCCTCAGTGTAAACTCTTACTCTGATTTCTTTCAGATTCCTCAGTGAAAACTCTTACTCTGATTTCTTTCGGATTTCTCAGTGAAAACTCTTACTCTGATTTCTTTTGGATTCCTCAGTTTAAACTCTTACTCTGATTTCTTTCAGATTCCTCAGTGAAAACTCTTACTCTGATTTCTTTCAGATTCCTCAGTGAAAACTCTTACTCTGATTTCTTTCAGATTCCTCAGTGAAAACTCTTACTCTGATTTCTTTCGGATTTCTCAGTGAAAACTCTTACTCTGATTTCTTTCGGATTCCTCAGTTTAAACTCTTACTCTGATTTCTTTCAGATTCCTCAGTGAAAACTCTTACTCTGATTTCTTTCAGATTCCTCAGTGAAAACTCTTACTCTGATTTCTTTCAGATTCCTCAGTGAAAACTCTTACTCTGATTTCTTTCGGATTTCTCAGTGAAAACTCTTACTCTGATTTCTTTCGGATTCCTCAGTTTAAACTCTTACTCTGATTTCTTTCAGATTCCTCAGTGAAAACTCTTACTCTGATTTCTTTCGGATTCCTCAGTTTAAACTCTTACTCTGATTTCTTTCGGATTCCTCAGTTTAAACTCTTACTCTGATTTCTTTCAGATTCCTCAGTGAAAACTCTTACTCTGATTTCTTTCGGATTCCTCAGTTTAAACTCTTACTCTGATTTCTTTCGGATTTCTCAGTCTGAGCATGTGTGGAGCACACCGTAAAGTCTAGGAATCAGATTATGGAATCTGATAAAGAGGCTGGATTTGAGCTCAGTGATCAGATTCCTCAGTGTAAACTCTTACTCTGATTTCTTTCGGATTTCTCAGTGAAAACTCTTACTCTGATTTCTTTCAGATTCCTCAGTGAAAACTCTTACTCTGATTTCTTTCAGATTCCTCAGTGAAAACTCTTACTCTGATTTCTTTCAGATTCCTCAGTGAAAACTCTTACTCTGATTTCTTTCGGATTTCTCAGTGAAAACTCTTACTCTGATTTCTTTCGGATTCCTCAGTTTAAACTCTTACTCTGATTTCTTTCAGATTCCTCAGTGAAAACTCTTACTCTGATTTCTTTCGGATTCCTCAGTTTAAACTCTTACTCTGATTTCTTTCGGATTCCTCAGTTTAAACTCTTACTCTGATTTCTTTCAGATTCCTCAGTGAAAACTCTTACTCTGATTTCTTTCGGATTCCTCAGTTTAAACTCTTACTCTGATTTCTTTCGGATTTCTCAGTCTGAGCATGTGTGGAGCACACCGTAAAGTCTAGGAATCAGATTATGGAATCTGATAAAGAGGCTGGATTTGAGCTCAGTGATCAGATTCCTCAGTGTAAACTCTTACTCTGATTTCTTTCAGATTCCTCAGTGAAAACTCTTACTCTGATTTCTTTCAGATTCCTCAGTGAAAACTCTTACTCTGATTTCTTTCAGATTCCTCAGTGAAAACTCTTACTCTGATTTCTTTCGGATTTCTCAGTGAAAACTCTTACTCTGATTTCTTTCGGATTCCTCAGTTTAAACTCTTACTCTGATTTCTTTCAGATTCCTCAGTGAAAACTCTTACTCTGATTTCTTTCAGATTCCTCAGTGAAAACTCTTACTCTGATTTCTTTCAGATTCCTCAGTGAAAACTCTTACTCTGATTTCTTTCGGATTTCTCAGTGAAAACTCTTACTCTGATTTCTTTCGGATTCCTCAGTTTAAACTCTTACTCTGATTTCTTTCAGATTCCTCAGTGAAAACTCTTACTCTGATTTCTTTCGGATTCCTCAGTTTAAACTCTTACTCTGATTTCTTTCGGATTCCTCAGTTTAAACTCTTACTCTGATTTCTTTCAGATTCCTCAGTTTAAACTCTTACTCTGATTTCTTTCGGATTTCTCAGTCTGAGCATGTGTGGAGCACACCGTAAAGTCTAGGAATCAGATTATGGAATCTGATAAAGAGGCTGGATTTGAGCTCAGTAATCAGATTCCTCAGTGAAAACTCTTACTCTGATTTCTTTCGGATTTCTCAGTCTGAGCATGCGCTAAAACAGGCCGTGTTACCGAAAATAAGCGGACGCAGCGAAACACTTTTGGAGCGACACTGACACCAAATACATGCTGGACGAAATGAAGGATTTAAATATTCTTCATCTTCTAGATGATGTATGTTCATATTTTCACGTAAAGCGGCGCTTTAGTGAAGTACATGTAAACGCGTCGATCGGATTACTGACTAAATCTGATTCTCAGCGGTTATCGGATTATTATTAAGTGCATGTAAACACACTCAGTGATGTAACTCACATTGTTAAACAATTGGCCAAACGCTTTTTCTTCACCGCACTTCAGCTGCAGGCTCAGAACTTCAGCTCGGCCTCATAACTCGCCCAGTTCTCTCTGCTGTGTTTGACCAGCGACGACAAACAAACCCGGTTAACAAAGACGCCACGTTAAGCGGGTTTGATATGTTCTGATGTGTCGTGCTCGCAGGCGTTTCTGGTTCTGGTTCCAGTCGCCGGTTTAAGATTCAGAGTTCAGAGAGACATAATCAGAAGCACAGTCAGGAACTTTGTGATCCAGGATGCGTTAAGTACAAAACTCAGAGGCGACCCTTCATTTACACACTTAAAATGGTTCTCCAAGGGTTCTGTGAATAGAATGGTTCTGTATAGAACCATGAAAACTCTGTCTATGCTCAAGGGTTCTGTGCATGATGAAGTGGTTCTTCAGCTTGATGGAGAACGTGTTGTATATGTCGATGTATGTATGTCGATATATGTATGACGTGTAGCACTGATGTGTTTTACTGTATAGGTCAGTTTTTGTCTGGGAGAAGGGTCATTTCACAGAAACGTCCACTTTTCTATCTCATAGGAGTCACTGGTGCTACCGGTCATCATCGGTGTTCCACATAATAAAGGAAACACCAGAGACGTTTTTAATGAAACTGCTACAGAACATCAAACCACACGCTGTCAATCACGAACATCCACCAAAATATGGAATTTAATCCATTTGTGTTTCTATTTTTCACAGTTGCCTCAGAATAAAGTCGGTCGCACCAGTGACGTCAGCTAGAAGCTTCGTATGAGATCATGAGCTGAGTGAGAAGATCTCTGAGAACTGAGAGACACAGTGGACTCACCATGAGCTTTTCTTCAGAGATCCTCAGAAAACAGGTCGAAGGAGGTCGAGTGACGTCATCGGTGTGACTTTTATTTCAGAATAAGATTTTTTTATTTTTTTTAATGCAGTAACACCAGCGACACGACTCCTGGGGGACTTTCATTATATATCTTAGAATTTTCTATTTATCTGGTATTTGTTTTCTTTATGTTATTTAAATCATATATCCCTTCGTCACCTATAGATTATTACAGCTAAAATTGCAGAAAAAAATATATATATATATGTATATATATATATATTTTTTTAATATGGCCTCAGCCTTCACACATGACTGTGGGGATGAGCTCTTCTGTGGTGCTTGGAATTCTATATGATTGATTTAAAACCAATATTTTTAAAAGCAAGTTTTAGTTGTAGTATGTCTCTAAACGCTGGACGCTGGATGTTGTAGTATGTCTCTAAACGCTGGATGTTGTAGTATGTCTCTAAACGCTGGACGTTGTAGTATGTCTCTAAATGCTGGACGCTGGACATTGTAGTATGTCTCTAAACGCTGAATGCTGGATGTTGTAGTATGTCTCTAAACGCTGGATGTTGTAATATTTCTCTAAACGCTGGACGCTGGACGTTGTAGTATGTCTCTAAACGCTGGATGTTGTAGTATTTGTCTAAACGCTGGACGCTGGACGTTGTAGTATGTCTCTAAATGCTGGATGTTGTAGTATTTCTGTAAACGCTGGACGTTGTAGTATGTCTCTAAACGCTGGATGTTGTAGTATTTCTCTAAACGCTGGACGCTGGACGTTGTAGTATGTCTCTAAACGCTGGATGTTGTAGTATTTCTCTAAACGCTGGACGTTGTAGTATGTCTCTAAACACTGGACGCTGGACGTTGTAGTATTTCTCTAAACGCTGGACGCGGGACACTGTAGTCTCTAAATGCTGGACGCTGGACATTGTAGCATTTCTCTAGACGCTGGACGTTGTAGTATGTCTCTAAATGCTGGACGTTTCTGTAGAAGGACCCAGAAGTAAGATTTCGGCTTTACCACCTTGAGTCAGTGACTGGAACCAAAGCATGAGATCTGTCTGAGGTATTAAACCCATTTAGTCTTACATGCAGTCTGCTCGTTTAACAGCGGTCAGTCAGAGAGAACAGGCCAGGTCAC
>NC_051214.1:3752551-3820051 GCF_015220715.1 Pygocentrus nattereri
GCCTGTTACGTGAAGTCATAGGGAGTTAAATTTAACTGCAGATGTTGATTTAGCAGCGGCCACTTTACTGCCAGCTTAACCTCCTGCCCTAAAAATAACTAAAGGCTGGCAGAACCGTGTAGTTAAACCTTAAACCACTGCTCATTAACCACACTGGGCCCAACAGAGAGGTTCACAGAGTGGGCAGTGGGGCTAACGGTGACCCAGACTGAATTCGAGGCACTTAAACCGAAGACCTAACAGGAAGGTTTTGCAAGCCTGAAGCGGCTGTGTGCTCATCGCTGGGGTATATTTATCGTCGGCGCGCAGCCTCCTGTTCCCCAAAGGGTCTTCCTCGGCGTGCAGAGCGGGTTCTGGCAGATTTTTGAGTTGAAGGCTTTGTTTTTAAGCATCGTTTTAATACGAGAAGGAAAGCATGTGCGTTTGGCTTCACGTGTCCCCAAACTTTTGATGGGCAGCGTGTTTTCCGCTCATATTTCCTACATGCCCACAGAATTTCCCGGACCCGGAGTTCCGTGCGTGAGAGATGGTGTGAACTGATGAATTGGCGCTAATCTTTGTGAATGGGCCTCTATGGAGCTCTCAGGGCCGGTTTTAATTTCCTGTTTACGGCCAGAGCCTTGTAGACTTGTGGCCTAAATTCAACTCGGTGTTTAAGGCCTCGTGGTGGAACTGTGTGTGTGCGTGTGTGTGTGTGTGTGTGTGTGTGTGTGTGTTTGTTTTCGTATGTTTTCAGGACATTTGTTTGAACTTGTCTTAGTTTCATTTTTGCCATGTTTTTGTCATTTCTTGGCAACACGGCACTGACGTTCCCCTGAATTTCATTTGTTTTTAATTTGTGAGGTTAAGGCTAGTGTACTTTATACATACACACACACACACACACACACACACATATATATATATATATATGTATGTGTGTGTGTGTGTGTACATACATATGTCGCTGTTATTGGAAGAAACCCTCATATCTCCAAAATGATATTTTTACAGGAGAAGTTAAAAACCTACTTTACTTTTAATTTTTTAAGTCATTTTGGTCCATTCATCATGAAATTTACACACAATTGTAAAGAGCAACAGGCATTTTCAAATCATGCCAAAAACTACAATATATTGTCTCATATCTATATATATATAACCTGATGAAAACTTTACCAGAGAAGGAAAAATACATTTTACTTTTAAAGTTATTTTGGGCCTTTTTTTTACATAATTTGAGAATGCCATTTGCCCTTTAGATTGTTTTTACACATAAATACAGATTAATAATAATAATAATATATGTATGTGTATGTGTGTGTATATATAAACATTTTTCAGTTTTTGACATAATTTGAAATTGCCCGTTGTCAATTGCATTGTGTGTAAATTTCTTGACAAATGGACCAAAAGAAACGGCCCAGAGTGAGTTGGAAAATCGTCTGGTTCCATTGACTTCCATTAAATGTAAAGTATGTTTTTTCCTTCTCCTGTAAAGTTACGGTTTTGGAGATACGAGGTTTTGTTCCAACGACAGTGATATATATGTATGTATGTATATATATATATATACTTGATTTCCATTCCGCCTCTACATTGTGTGAAAATTTCCTGATGACTGGACAAACAGAAATTCCAAAATAGTCCCAAAATAGTGTGGATGAAAATCTCTTTAGATTAAGTTACATTAAAGCTAAAGAGCATTTCTGTTTTCTCCTGTAAAGTTATGATTTTAAAGATTCCTGAGTCCTGAGAAGAAACCAATCTTGTGTGTGTGTGTGAGATGATGGCGGAGGGGAAGCCCACACACACAATTAGTTTAAGCATCATTTCCCTGATGGACTCCCTAAAAGCCCATAATTTACCTGACCAAATGTCAGGTACTTACCAATTTAGCCACCGCTCACCTTTCCGGTGCCGCTCCTTAAACTGACTCGCTACAAAACACACGGCTGCGTCTTTCTCCTCCACACAACTCCTCTGCGCTCACCTGTCCAGGTAATCCGACCCTGAGCTCCTCACCCACCAGCCTTTACTCTTAACCCTTACATGTTTCAGCTACTGCAGGTGATAAATAAGCATCTTATACCTTTGTATGGATTGTTTCTGACTCGTAGCTCGTCGAAACAAGCGGAGAATTTGTGGACACCTCCGATTCCAAACTTCCACTCCGTGCTGCTCGCGTTTGTAAGTATAAGAGGAGATGTTGGATGATTGGACTGGATTTGGGTGCCGACTTGTTCTGAACCTTTTTGTTATGATTTTATTTTGATTCTTCGCATTGAGACAAATGACTTTCAGAAACTCAGACTCGAAATGTGTCGATACAGACTGTAAATCAGATATTAATGTAATTCATTACGTATGTTACTATGTAATTATGCAAAATAGCACAGCAGGACAAAGACTCGAAGTGTAAAACAGTGGAGAATCTGAACGAAAGGGAGACGAAAATTGAAAACAGATGTCTTGGTGCAGACGGGAGATCAGGTGTTGTGTAAATAACTGCATTGTCTGTTTCTGTTTTAGCACCTCAGGTCAGGGAAATTGGCTTTTTTGTGCTGGTGATGCTCCGAAGCTACCAGAAGCTGCTTTGGTGTCAGAAGTTGGCAGCCGTGCCAGTAGAAAATGAGTTCAGCATGATGACCGTACTGCTGAAAGCGTGGAGCCTTTAACGCCAGTCTGTCTTTCTAGATCTGAGCTGATTTACAGGTGACTAAGTTCAGGGGGAATTTTTCTGGGGCCCCACGCCAGAGATAGGAATGGCACCCCTTGGATGCACTTAGTAAATTTTCTCCCCAGTTCTTCGTCTCCACTAGTTAGGACTCCCCCATTGACATGATACCAGCAGCACTAGGAGGGTGAGGGCTAGCATAGTCTTCCCGTGAAGCCACCGCATCTTTTCGTACTGCCGCTCACAGAATGTCACTGGGCAGCCGAACACGCTTGGAGGAGAACACTAACCACCAGTTCTGTTACGTCAGCTAACAGACGCCTGCGCTGACTGGCATCATGCTGAGTGATGGGGGAGATGGGGGGGCCATCCTACCCACCCAGAGAGAGCGAGGCCAATTGAGCTCTCTTGGACTCCCGGCCACGGGCGGCTGTAGCATCACCAGGGATCGAATCTCCTGGCGTTAAGGCCGGCGGTTATTCGGGAGCCCCTGGATGCACATTTTCACTTCACTGCACTGCAATCGTGATATCTTGGCAAGCAACCTCCCCTTAAATCATGTCGCTATATCTAATATTTCTCATAAAAGTAGAGCTGAAAGATTAAGTTTTAATGTTTGCTTTGAAAAATTAATTTAAGAGAATGGATTTTTTCAAATCGCAAAAGATGCAAATTTTAAAAATGATTGCTTACATTTTTAAGAGAATTTTAACTTTAAGGGAAATTTACCTTCATATCTCAGAGCTCATGAACTGCCTGGCGATAAGTTAGACCAATCAGAGGCAACCAAACTTCCATGACATCACAGCTACAGCTCACTGGCAGTCAGAAAAGGTCGATATTCTGGAATTAATCTTAATTTATAGAAAAGAAGCGCAATTTAAATCACAGTCGCAATGTTAGTCTGAAAAATCGCAATTAGATCTTTTCCCCAAACCGTTCAGGCCGAGTTGTGAGACTGCTGTAAACATTTCTAGAGGTTCAGTAGTTAAACTGTCTCACTATGTTGGCAGATCATTTGGCTTGTTGTTTGAAAGAATGCTTGAAAGCAGTAAAAGTGAGTGAGCTGCGGAGAAGACGGGACTGAAGACAAAGCCTCTTTTGAGGGAACGATTTGCAGTTTGTATGCATGTTTTCTTTTATTCGCAACCATATTCTTCATTCATTCTCTGTATTGATGACTTGTTCCCTTCTTTTTTAATCATGCGCATGTTTTCCTTTTTATTTGCACATGTTTTTTTATCCGTGCCCCACAAAGTAAGTGCAGTAGATACAGGCTGTTTTATTTGTCCTGTAAGCCATCAGCTCCTTGAGACTGTCTGACTGGTTTTGATGAGCTTGGCTGGATGCAGCTGATGCAATAGCAGACAGAGACGCTCATTAGGTTTGATTTTGATTTGGGTGCCTTATGAGGACGTTGTAGCTCCTGTTGCACAGCGGGGCGTCAGCATCACCAAACGTCATGTAGATTAATCAGTGCTGCTGCAGGTTGGCGGTGAAATTAAGGAAGGCAGTAAACTACAACTACAACCTTCACTAGATTACTTTTGAAATGAGTATATCTAACAGAGATGAAGCCACAGCGCAGCTGCTTATCCCTGTTCTTGCTCGCTGTGATGTTAGGATTAGTCCATAGATATACAAACCTAGATCCAGTCAGGCACGTCAATGGCGCCGCCATGTTGGGGAGGTCAACATCACTGCTGGACTGCATTCAGTACCATTACAGAGCGGCGGTTTAAGAAAGATACTGTCCATAATTCCACTATTTCAGGAATATCGCTCTCAGAAAGTGGGATAGGATTGTATAACGGAGGGAACGCAGTGACCCGCGCTCATGTCTGAGTGGTGTTTATGTGTAGATGTGGTCGTGTGGTTGGTGAAGCTCAGAGAACCTGTTGATGTGATTGTGTTTCCTCTGGTTTTATACGAAGCTTATTTCATTTAATGGTCTATTCAGGGGGTCTTAACTTTATGTAGTAGTTATTTATGTACAGTGATGGTTAAAGCTTTGTAGCTCGGTAAGTTCCAGCATTTCTTAATCAGTGTAGATTTACGTAATAGATTAATGATAGTTCCTTCTCACACGAAGCTGAAGTTACCTTCTTCTACGAATTTCCACCTTACAGCTCAGTCGGCTTATTGTTCAACTTTCCCCTGTCCACCTTAAATGGTGCAGCTTCAGGCGGCAGAAAGTGACAGCTGCACCATTTAAGGTGGAACGGGAAAACTGGTGAATATGAAGCCATTCAGCTTCGCCCTTCTTACTGTGTTTTGAGGGGTTCATTTTATTTTTGTGTGTATTAAGATCAGAAGCGATTCCCACATCGATGGATCTGCTGTTTGTGTTTCTTGCGCTGAGCTCAGATTTTAACGTCAGGGTCAGACTCAGTACTTTCCTGCTGGTCTGGACGCTAATTATCACGATCAGTTATTAAAGAAGTAAAAGCTACTGAGCGCAGATCCGTGCAGCCTGGATTAATCCGAGTCTGAGGATTAGAACAGAACAGATTTGGTGAAAATCGGTGGAGTAGTAAGGAAGTTGTGGCTGATTTAATCCTGAGATTCTTCGTATCTCAATACAAGTGGATCTGTTCAGTAGCTGATCTTGACCTCTCCAATATGGCGGACGGGCAGACGCCGCCTCATATAGAGAACAACAGAAAACGCGGCGTCTAGGAACGAATATCTATGGAATCCATCACACAGTTACAGGAAGATATGTTTACCATCAACGTTTCAACACAAACACACACAGAAACTTCCATGTGGCGTGAGGTCAAAGTGTCCAGACTTTTCCCTCAGTCAGCGTTCAGCTTTGGGTTCCCGTTTAAAGTCTACGACGCATTATCAGTTTGCAAGCGGTACCCAAACTGCATATCCTTTGGAAAGCATCTGTGTTTATACATAATCTTAATTCTTTGTGCTTCTCTCTGGGATCATTTCACTGGGCTGCTTTGGTTTTTCAGTGTCTTTGTATGGACTGACCGCTGGTTAATAGTAAATACTAAAGGCGCTGGTTAATAAATCAGTGACCAGCGCTTTAATAATTGATCTAGGAGGGGTCAGAAGTGTGTGGAGGGAGGGATCACACATCAGTGCGAGTGTGTCCGGTTCTAAAAAATGTACGTGGGGGGTGTTGGAGGGTCCTTGGGCGCGTGAAGTTGATGAGTAACCTGCTCCATTTAGCTTGAGCTCTGTGTTCTTTCACTATTGTGAGAAAACCTCATGGTTTTTAGATGCTACTCTTCACTCTTAAAGAATGGTTCTTCAAGGGTTCTTTAGAAAAGGCAGTGGTTCTGGAGTTCTAGATAGAACCATTTCATCTTAAATGGTTCTCTGAAATGGTTTCATTGATGGGGAGAGTGTTGTGTATGGTTCTGTATAACTCAAAAAAAGGTTCTGCTGTAGTTAAAAGCTTGACATCATTACAACAGCAGAACCCGTTTTGGCACCATGAACACATTCTCCATCAATCTGAAGAACCATTTTGCTATGCAAAGAAGCATTTAAGCAGGCTGATGGTTCTTTGAGTGTTCATGGTTCTAAAAAGGACCGTTCCCTTTACTAAAGAACTTTAGAACCATGAACAGCCATATATTCGTGGCTGTCCAAAGAAAAACAAGTATTTCCAAAATAGTAACTTTACAGGAGAAGGCAAAAACGTCCTTTACTTTCCCTGTAAGTCAATGGAGGAATATTTTATTCTAAGCAGTTCCTGAGCATTTCTATTGGTCCAATCATCATCAAATTTTCACAATATGTAAAGAATGTGTGCTGAGCTAAAATGCAGAAATGTTAAAATCTAAAAAAAAAGTATAAGTTTTTCATTGGACAGCAACGATTTGTAAATGTGTTTATTTTCTGTGCCAATTCCGTGATGAATTGACCAGTTGATAGTAGTCCGAGTACTCCAATCGCAAGGCCACCATTTCGGGAGGCAACGTCACGTTTGTTCAGTAGTGTATTAAATTGTATATTTGCGTAAATCGCCTTGATTTTATTTGATTTGTTGCTGTATTGATTAACAAATGAAAGCTGAAATCTAACCGTCCCAAACCGCATACTAGCTACTAAATAGTGTGTAAAAACAGTGCATGTATCATTAGAAATGCACTCATTAGTGCAGTAGGTGAAGTACAGATGTGTGGGATTTGGGACGCAGCCTTAGATCAGCCAGTGAGGATCAACAGCTGCTCTGCTAGCTGCTCCTTACACACAGAGAAAGTTGGTGTTTGTTGATTAAGGAGCTTTTATTGGGTAAATTAATGTGTTTATTGTATTTATTGAGGTAAATCCATCTGTTTTTTAAGGTACATTAATGCGTTTATAGAGGTACATTATACATTAATACATTTATTTGAGGTAAAATGTACTGAGATAAATTAGTGTATTTATTGAGCTAAATTAATGTATTTATCAAGGTAAATTAATTAATTTATAGAAGTAAATGAATTCATTTATCAGGGTAAATTAATGTATTTATTGAGGTAAATTAATTTATTGAGATTAATTAATTAATTTATTGAGGTAAATTAATGTATTTATTGAAGAAAATTAATGGGTTTATACAGGTACATTAATACATTTATTGAGCTAAATTAATGTATTTATCAAGGTAAATTAATTAATTTATAGAGGTAAATTAATTAATTTATCAGGGTAAATTAATGGATTTATTGAGGTAAATTAATTCATTCATGGGGTAAATTAATGTATTTATTGAGGTACATTAATACATGTATTGAGGTACATTAATACATTTTTTGAGGTAAAATGTATTGAGATAAATTAGTGTATTTATTGGGCTAAATTAATGTATTTATCAAGGTAAATTAATTAATTTATAGAAGTAAATGAATTCATTTATCAGGGTAAATTAATGTGTTTATTGAAATAAATTAATGTATTTATTGATGTACATTAATGTTTTTGAGGTAAATTAATGTATTTATTGAGGTACATTAATGTGTTTATGGAGGTACATCAGAGGTGAATTAGTCAGTTACAGCTCACCTGCCTTTATAATGACACAGTCACATACTGTGAATAGAAATGGTCAAAAAATTGTGTTTAGTTACAAGCCTGTATGGAGCGTGAGCGTGATTTATTTAACTAAATTGATCATGTGTATCTGATGATATCTGCGTCGTTCTGCAGCTTTCACAGGCAGCGCCAACTCCTTCCGTCAATCACTGTTGCCTCTGATGTTGTCACGGCGACAACTAAGCTGACTGATCTGCTGTGTTCCAGCAGATATTGTCTCTTGACGTTGTCGTTGCGAATGATCTGCTGAGTTCCAGCAACTAGACCAAAAATGATTCGTTTGTCCTCTGCTTTGTCTCGGTGGTCCTGTGTCTCTGAAAGCAGCTCAAACTTAGTTCTGGAGATCTGAGTTTTTTAGGAAAGTGTTCAAGTTCCAGCTTGTGGGGTGCAACTCTTCTTTCTCTTCTCACCTGAAGACATTCGGCCTGTGTGCTTGTTTCCTCAAGGCTCAAACAGCAGAGCCGATTTTCAGTTGAGCAATAACAAGCAATTTGACTTGTGCTGTCACAACGATATAAACGCAGTCATGCGGAAAATGAACATCTCGCTGCCGTTACTCACATAAAACCACAGGACAGACACAAACCTGCTCTCGCAGGTGCACCTACGTTACACCTGGCGAGGAGCTTTCGTGGGAAAATGGTTTGAATGTTTCGCTTTTTAATGCGATCAAATTACAACGTGTTTGTTGGGTAACTTCAATAACTGTATGTGTCTATTGCACAATTTAGCCAAAATTTCACCGTATAGTGTGGTTGGGGTGGGGGTTTGGATCTGGGGAGCTGCTACAGGAAGATTCACTCGAAAGAGCCCCTGAATATTCTGTAATAACTCTCGCTAGGATGAAGCAAGCTGAACCAAACACTGTGCAATGAGCTCCTCAGCATATGGAGCTCCGAACAAGCCGGGATGCCCCTGCGTCAGAGCGATGAGGTGGGTGCTAGACAGCCGTCGTAACTGTTAAACTCTGTTTACAACGTCCAGGTCCAGACCCCCGTACCCCTTCATGTGTCGCAGAAAATGGATCAGATTGCTTTATCCTAACAGGAGTTACAACGGAATATTTGGGGCCTCTTTCGAGTGAATCTCCCAGTATAATTTCAGTGGCTGCTGAGGAGATCCGTGATTTGGCAAGGAGAATCTTAGAAGGTGCCTCTTACAAGGCAGAGCGTTTTCTGTCGTGTTGGGCAGCATTTTCAGTCTCGCTTTCAGAGCGTTTGGACCAAAAGCGTACACTATGATTAATCACCACCGTTTGGAAATGCCGTTCATAACAGGCTTCCAGTGTCACGTTTTGGGGTTTACTTTTGGCACCAAGTGCTGTCGAAAACGTCTGTTCAGTGATGTTTTGATCTGGGCTGTTTGGGGTAATTTCTCAGATCCTTCATCCCGTACGAACCGGTCAGTCAAATCACGTGCAAATTACGCTACTGGACGTCCACTGCTAAAACTAATCCAGCTCCAATAGGGCTTTACTGAGAGCCAGATTTACTAAGCGCAAAAAAGTTGGCCTGTTTTTTAACATATGCCTTTGTGCTCGTTGCAGGCTTTAGCCCAGGGGTGTCACACTCACCCACTTAAAGGACGATGTTAAAAAGCCTCAGCAAATCTGTGTTTTTATTTCGTGTTTACTTAACATTTTGACCCAATCTGGCCAAACCGCAACAGCAAAATAGGCACTGAATACTTATTGAAAAATAATTCTACATGAAATAAATTTCAGGTAGTTCTTTTTTAAAATGCCTGTTTGCTTGAACTGGACAGCAGGCGTCTTTTCTTTTTGTGTGACCGCTGGCTCAGAGATTGTTGCTGGGGGTCAGAACACCCACTATGCTGCAGTGCATGCTGGGAACCGTAGTCTCAGGGTGAAATGGGCCAAATAGGATTGAGTCACAGGCCTGACTTGGCCCACTGGCCTTGTGTTTGACACATGGGCTTTAGCCCATTTGGCTGAAGCACAGAACTAGGGGTGGGGCTATGCAAATTAACAAGCTGGAGTTATTTGCTGAGGTGAACGGACCAGAAAAATGGACGTCTTTCTGGAAGCCAGCAAAAAGGAGACACATATCATCCCAAGTTTTGAGTCCCAGGTTTCTATGGATCATATCCAACTTTGCTGAACGTTCAAGCGCAGCGTACAGTTTCCAGCACTCACTTTGGGGTGGGGGGTGGTACAGATGTTGGCACCGCTCTACGCTTTAGCTCTGGAAAAAGCATTAAGCAGTTGAAACCCGCTCATACGCGCAAGACTGGACGTTATTTTGATTTTCTAGGTGAAAATAAGTTAACACACCCTCCACTGAGGACACACTTCGGCACATGTTGACGCTTTTGAACAATTTATTTGCTGAATTCAGCACACTGGGGTGAAAGAAAACCATGAAACCCAGCTTGTGCGTGAGTTATGGCACGTTTTGTATATCAGGTTTTATTTTTTCCAACATTTTAAACCCAGAAACACACAAATTTGCAGACAAATGCCAAGTTTGCTCTTATTTTCACTTGGAAAACCAACATGGCGTATAGGCGACCAGGAACGTGCAGACGTATGCACACTTCAGAGTTGCTCCTGCTGCTTTTTGAGCATCTCTGCTGATTGAAACGAGGGTTTTTATTGCAGTAATGGCTCCGATGGCCCTGCTGAACTTTGGCAGCGTTAGTTATTGCCGGTGGTGTAGTATTTACAGCCGTTGTTAGTTGTCAAGCAGTGTTTTATTTGGCACAGAAAGGCCTTTTGTAACCTGAGCTTAATCTCAGCACGCATGTGCACGTGTTTACGCCTGTGTGCACATAGCGAGCGCACGCTCGTCTTAGCGTGGTCGTCTCACTCTCAGCATCCGAAAAACGACTTCTTCACTCACTCGGCACGTCAGCGGAGCCAAATCCGCTTTCGTGAATGATTTTCAAGAAGCCTTTTTCTTTAAACCGCACTCAAAAGCCCTGGCACGCGCTCAGGACCAGGCTTGGCCTGGACCTGCGCCGTTAAAGATGTTTGTTTTAGTGAGAGTGAGCAGTGTTGCCTTTGGCTCGGTGGAGGCCTCTCGTACCGTTTGGGGTGCGTGAGCCAAACGTATTCTCGCCGCGCTAATGTCTGCGGCGTAACGGCCTGACTGACCCACACTTCCTCAGCGCAGGGCTGCCGTCTTCACCGATCACCCAGCCGGAGCGCGTCTGAGCCGGGCTTTGGTTTGAGCATCACTGGTCTTACTTACTGCTGTCCAGCGAAACAAAGAAACGAAGACGTTCGATTTTAGTGAACGATTTGAGAACGTAGTTCTACATTAAAGAAGTGAAAACATCCTGAGAACTTTGGAAGCATTGTACACCCTGAAAAAGATGGTTCTTCAAGGGTTCTTTAGTAAAATAGCCGTCCTACGTCGAACCAGGAACACTTAAAGGGTTCATGAAAGAGCTCTTCAGAGTGATGGAGAACCTGCTGTATATAAATGGTAAATGGACCTTGGTTGAATGTTTTTTAGCAAAGATAGAACCATGGACACTCAAAGAACCCTTTGCATGATTATAGGGTTCTTTTCATCATGAAAGGGTTCTTTGGACTGATGGAACATGTGCGTGAACATGCTATAGATGGCTCTGTAGAACCTTTTTGAAAAGGGTTTTATATAGCACCCAAAAGGGTTCTATATGGAAGGTAATGGTTCTATATAGAACCATAAACACTCAAAAAACCCTTTGTGTGATTAAAGGGTGGGTTCTTTGCATTGTGAAAGGTTCTTCAGATTGATGCTGTATATGGTTCTGTTCAGAACCTTTTTGACAAAAGTTCTGTATAGCACACTCACTAACAAGTACTCTGAAAAGATTGGTTGTGTGTGTGGAAAATGGTTCTACATAGAACCAAGAACACTCAAAGAACCTTTTGCATGATTAAAGGGTTCTTTACATCGTAAATGGGTTCTTCAGATTGATGTTTAAAAACTCCAGCAGCACTGCTGTGTCTGATCCTCTCATACCAGCACAACACACACTAACACACCACCACCACATTAGTGTCACTGCAGTGCTGAGAATGATCCAGAACCCAAATAGTACCTGCTCTGTGAGAGTCCATGGGGGGTCCTGACCACTGAAGAACAGGGTAACAGAGTATCAGAGAAACAGATGGACTACAGTCTGTAACTGTAGAACTACAGAGTGCAGCTATACAGTAAGTGGAGCTGATAAAGTGGACAGTGAGTGTAGAAACGAGGAGGCGGTCAGATTGTTACGCCTGACCGGTGTAAATAATTCAGTAACTACTATAAACTGTTCAGTAACTGCTATGAATTATTCATCTTCTGCTGTGAAACAAATGTGAAAGTTCTGTAGTTATGAGACTGAGGAACTGAAGTGTGGACCCACGTGCGGACCCTTAGGGTGTAAAGGGTCAGCAGAAAGCTTGATAAATGGACAAGTACGTTAGTGGGTGTGTTGTTATTCAAACGCCTCTTGCCTGTCAGATAAAGTGATTTCTGCTTCCTCTAATGAAAACTAAAGTGCTCTGGCTAATGTGTAGCTGCTACCGTTCATTGTGGAGACCATGTGACCGTGTCGTGGTCCAGAGCTGAACTGGAATGACTTAGGAGCTCGCTCCATGCCAACTAGCCGTCATTTCAGACACTCCCCCAGAGTTACAGTCACCGCTGTGTCCCGAGTGAGCGGGAGTGTGTCTTGTTGTTTTACTGCTGAAGCAATACTGCTGCACTGCTGGTGTGTGAGTGTGTGTAGGTGTGTAAATATGCTCTCTGAGACACTGTAAGCACAGGGACAGAGAGAGAGAGAGAGAATAGAGGCTGCAGAGAGATGAGAGGACGTTGAACACAGAAGGAGGGCGAGAGAGAGAGAGAGAGACACACACAGAGGCAAAGAGGGTGGTGGCGAAGGCTGGAATAGTGGCCCGATCCACCAGGGAACTTCCTCCTCCCTCTCTCTGCACAGTCTGGTTGCTTGGCAACAAGAGCTGCCCAAAATAACCCTCCGATGACAGAAATAGTCCAGAGACGACAGCCGGCTAACGAGACAAAAACCTCACTCACCCAAAGCTGCTATTCCCCCGCCATACTGCAGCACATTACTACGCTAATACACTCACTGACCCACAGTTACGATACAGTACAGGTCTGTTACAGGAGTGTAGTTACTCACCCAGTCCTACGCTCTCCCCATCGGTCACCACTGTGGCTACCACAATGACAGCTTTCAACTGCTGTGTTAGTCATCAAAACCCACTGTAACTACTGTAGTTACTCACACAAACACTACTAATACAAATGCTGCCAATATAGTCACAAACCCACTATACCTACTATACTAGTGTAGTCACAAAACCACTATACCTACTATACTAGTGTAGTCACAAACCCACTATACCTACTATACTAGTGTAGTCACAAACCCACTATACCTACTATACTAGTGTAGTCTCAAAACCACTATACCTACTATACTAGTGTAGTCACAAACCCACTATACCTACTATACTAGTGTAGTCACATAACCACTATACCTACTATACTAGTGTAGTCACAAAACCACTATACCTACTATACTAGTGTAGTCTCAAAACCACTATACCTACTATACTAGTGTAGTCACAAACCCACTATACCTACTATACTAGTGTAGTCTCAAAACCACTATACCTACTATACTAGTGTAGTCACAAACCCACTATACCTACTATACTAGTGTAGTCACAAACCCACTATACCTACTATACTAGTGTAGTCACAAAACCACTATACCTACTATACTAGTGTAGTCTCAAAACCACTATACCTACTATACTAGTGTAGTCTCAAAACCACTATACCTACTATACTAGTGTAGTCACATAACCACTATACCTACTATACTAGTGTAGTCACATAACCACTATACCTACTATACTAGTGTAGTCACAAACCCACTATAACTACTATACTAGTGTAGTCTCAAAACCACTATACCTACTATACTAGTGTAGTCACAAACCCACTATACCTACTATACTAGTGTAGTCTCAAAACCACTATACCTACTATACTAGTGTAGTCTCAAAACCACTATACCTACTATACTAGTGTAGTCACATAACCACTATACCTACTATACTAGTGTAGTCACATAACCACTATACCTACTATACTAGTGTAGTCACAAACCCACTATAACTACTATACTAGTGTAGTCTCAAAACCACTATACCTACTATACTAGTGTAGTCACAAACCCACTATACCTACTATACTAGTGTAGTCACATAACCACTATACCTACTATACTAGTGTAGTCACAAACCCACTATAACTACTATACTAGTGTAGTCTCAAAACCACTATACCTACTATACTAGTGTAGTCACAAACCCACTATACCTACTATACTAGTGTAGTCACAAACCCACTATAACTCCTATACTAGTGTAGTCTCAAAACCACTATACCTACCATACTAGTGTAGTCACAAAACCACTGTACCTACTATACTAGTGTAGTCACAAACCCACTATACCTACTATACTAGTGTAGTCACAAAACCACTATACCTACTATACTAGTGTAGTCACATAACCACTATACCTACTATACTAGTGTAGTCACAAACCCACTATACCTACTATACTAGTGTAGTCACATAACCACTATACCTACTATACTAGTGTAGTCACAAAACCACTATACCTACTATACTAGTGTAGTCACAAACCCACTATAACTACTATACTAGTGTAGTCTCAAAACCACTATACCTACTATACTAGTGTAGTCACATAACCACTATACCTACTATACTAGTGTAGTCACAAACCCACTATACCTACTATACTAGTGTAGTCACAAAACCACTGTACCTACTATACTAGTGTAGTCACATAACCACTATACCTACTATACTAGTGTAGTCACAAAACCACTATACCTACTATACTAGTGTAGTCACAAACCCACTATACCTACTATACTAGTGTAGTCACAAAACCACTATACCTACTATACTAGTGTAGTCACAAAACCACTATACCTACTATACTAGTGTAGTCACAAAACCACTGAACCTACTATACTAGTGTAGTCACAAAACCACTATACCTACTATACTAGTGTAGTCACAAAACCACTATACCTACTATACTAGTGTAGTCACAAAACCACTATACCTACTATACTAGTGTAGTCACAAACCCACTATACCTACTATACTAGTGTAGTCACAAAACCACTATACCTACTATACTAGTGTAGTCACAAACCCACTATACCTACTATACTAGTGTAGTCACAAACCCACTATACCTACTATACTAGTGTAGTCACAAAACCACTATACCTACTATACTAGTGTAGTCACAAAACCACTATACCTACTATACTAGTGTAGTCACAAACCCACTATACCTACTATACTAGTGTAGTCACAAACCCACTATACCTACTATACTAGTGTAGTCACAAAACCACTGAACCTACTATACTAGTGTAGTCACAAACCCACTATACCTACTATACTAGTGTAGTCACATAACCACTATACCTACTATACTAGTGTAGTCACAAACCCACTATACCTACTATACTAGTGTAGCCACATAACCACTATACCTACTATACTAGTGTAGTCACATAACCACTATACCTACTATACTAGTGTAGTCACAAACCCACTATACCTACTATACTAGTGTAGTCACAAAACCACTGAACCTACTATACTAGTGTAGTCACAAACCCACTATACCTACTATACTAGTGTAGTCACAAACCCACTATACCTACTATACTAGTGTAGTCACATAACCACTATACCTACTATACTAGTGTAGTCACAAACCCACTATACCTACTATACTAGTGTAGTCACAAACCCACTATACCTACTATAGTAGTGTAGTCACAAACCCACTATACCTACTATAC
Organism: Pygocentrus nattereri; assembly: GCF_015220715.1. Classification (NCBI taxonomy): domain Eukaryota; kingdom Metazoa; phylum Chordata; class Actinopteri; order Characiformes; family Serrasalmidae; genus Pygocentrus; species Pygocentrus nattereri. Next base: position 3,768,149 of record NC_051214.1, read on the forward strand.
TAGTGTAGTCACAAACCCACTATACCTACTATACTAGTGTAGTCACAAAACCACTATACCTACTATACTAGTGTAGTCACAAACCCACTATACCTACTATAGTAGTGTAGTCACAAACCCACTATACCTACTATACTAGTGTAGTCACAAAACCACTATACCTACTATACTAGTGTAGTCACAAAACTACTATACCTACTATACTAGTGTAGTCACAAAACCACTATACCTACTATAGTAGTGTAGTCACAAACCCACTATACCTACTATACTAGTGTAGTCACAAAACCACTGAACCTACTATACTAGTGTAGTCACAAACCCACTATACCTACTATACTAGTGTAGTCACAAACCCACTATACCTACTATACTAGTGTAGTCACAAACCCACTATAACTACTATACTAGTGTAGTCACAAAACCACTATACCTACTATACTAGTGTAGTCTCAAAACCACTGAACCTACTATACTAGTGTAGTCACAAACCCACTATACCTACTATACTAGTGTAGTCACAAACCCACTAATATAGTTGTAATCCCACTATATGTACTGTACTAATATAGTTACAAATCATCTATACCTACCATAATAATATAGTTATGAGCCAATTATACGTTCTGTTCTAATAGTTACAAATATGTATATCCATTATAATAATATAGTTATAAGCCCACTATATGTACTGTACTAATATAGTTACAAATCATCTATATCCATTATAATGACATATTTATAAGCCCATTAAACGTACTGTACTAATATAATAACAAATCATCTATATCCATTATAATAATACCACTATATGTCCACTATATGTACAATACTAATATAGTTACAAATCATCTATATCTTTTATAATAATAAAGTTATAAGCTCGTTATAACTACTGTACTAATATGGTTATAGACAGTATACCTACTATAATAATATAGTTATAAGCCAGCTATACCTACTACACTAATATTGTTACAAACCAGCTATACCTGCTATAATAATATAGTTGTAAGCCTACTATATCTAGGATACTAATATAGTTATAAGCCCACTGTACCTACTATATTACTATAGCTACAAATCCAGTTTGCCTACTATTATAATATATTTATAAGCTTGCTATAGCTTTTATACTAATATAGTTAGAAAACTGCTATACCTATTATATTAATATAGTTGCAAACCAACTATATCTACTATACTATTATGGTTACCAACTCACTATACTTATAACATTCTATTCTCAAACCCACTATACCTACTTTAACACTATAGTTATAAGCCTGCTATATCTACTGTACTGATATATTTAAAGGCCCTTTTAGTATTTTATTTTTATTGGCAGAACCAAGATCTGCTGCATTTTTCAAAAGATCATTATGTATGTCGTCAGTCCCCAAAGCCACTGTATCTGCTCTACTAATACAGTGCAATTTGTCTGCTATACCAGCTGTACTAATGCTGCTGATGTGTCTTCTGCGCTGGCCTGTATGCTAGGCAATCTTCTAACCACAATAGTATACTATATTTCCAAAAGTATTCGCTCATCTGCCTTCACACATATGAACTTGAGTGGCATCCCATTCTTAATCTATAGGGTTTAATATGATGTCAGCCCACCCTTTGCAGCTAAAACAGCTTTAACTCTTCTGGGAAGGCTTTCCTCAAGGGTTAGGAGAGTGTTTATGGGAATTTTTGACCGTTCTTCCAGAAGCGCATTTGTGAGGTCAGACACTGATGTTGGACGAGAAGGACTGGCTCACAGTCTCCGCTCTAATTCATCCCAAAGGTGTTCTATCAGGTTGAGGTCAGGACTCTGTGCAGGCCAGTCGAGTTCTTCCATGCCAAACTGGCTCATCCACGTCTTTATGGACCTGCTTTGTGCACTGGTGGGCAGTCATGTTGGAGCAGGATGGGGCCAAACTGTTCCCACAAAGTTGGGAGCATGAAATTGTCCAAAATCTCTTGGTGCTGAAGCTTTAAGAGTTCCTTTCACTGGAACTAAGGGGCCGAGCCCAACTCCTGAAAACAAACCTACACCATGATCCCCCCTCCACCAAACTTTACACTCGGCACAATGCAGTCAGACAAGTACCGTCTCCTGGCAACCACCAAACCCAGACTCGTCCATCGGATTCCCAGATGGAGAAGCGTGATTGGTCACTTCAGAGAACACGTCTCCACTGCTCTAGACTCCAGTGGCGGTGCTTTACTCCACTGCATTCCACGCTTTGCATTGCGCTTGGTGATGTAAGGCTTGGATGCAGCTGCTCGGCCATGGAAACCAATTCCATGAAGCTCTCTACGCTGTTCTTGAGCTGATCTGAAGGCCACATGAAGTTTCACGATTGGACTTGCACAGGTGGCGTCCGATCACGGTACCATGCTGGAATTCACAGCTCCTGAGAGTGACCCATTCTTTCACTAATGTCTGTAGAAGCAGTCTGCAGGCCTAGGGGCACAGCTTTATACACCTGTGGCCATGGAAGTGACTGGAACACCTGAATTCAGTGATTTGGACGGGTGAGTGAATACTTTTGGATATATTGTGTCTATCTAGTCTATCTTCACTGTTCTGCTGCCCAGAGCAAACTCACCCACCCTGTTTTCACACCCTGCTGCCCTTACATCCTTTCTCAGGATATAAAGTCTGCAAATACAACTTCAGACCAGTACTTACAGTTGTGTGTCTGTATGTGTGCCATAGGGCTCACGTCTTTGGCAGAGTCCTATTATCTGTTAATGTTTAACAACCAATAAAATCCAGTCCAGTGGTCAGTAGACCAGAGCAAACACACACACAGAGTTCATCCTTTGTGTGCAGGAAGCCTCCCCTGGTGACCTTTCACATTTAGGAGATTATTAAGCTGAAAGATTTTATATTTTTACCCCTGTGGTTCGTCTGTGACGTTTGTGTGTGTTTATTACAAAACACAGTCCTAATTCATCTTCACAGCACTGTTTTCTAACCTCTCTTTATCCCTTAGAACTGAACTGGGTTGTGTTACTGCGCCTTTAGGGCTCAGGTGTTTGGCGGTGCTTTATTCGAATAGTAGTCCAGGCTGAAACAGTCCTTATGACTTCATTGCAAGCGGGTGGGGTTGAACTGCTGTCGGCTGAATAGGTGGATGCTGTTCGTGACATCACCAAAAAATTTACTTTAAACAACAATGGCTGTGTTTACATGCAAAGATGTTTGCCAATCTGATTACAGAATCAGACTGAGGTGTTTATGCTCATTCTATTCAACAATCTGAGTCCAGTCAGAGTGAGATGAGCAGCAGTGAGCAGTGCTTGTGTTTTTAATTGCTTTAAAATGACGTCAGACTCAGGAAAACGTCCTTCAGATGTCCTTAATAAGGAAGGCCGAGAGGATGACGTCGTGCTCTGAGACACATAAGCTGGACGTCCGTCCCACCGCCGTCTTTTAAAGATCAGAGCATGAACTTCGTCTCCTCTGCAGACCAGTTTCTGCTCCGCCGTGTTGAACGGTATAAACTCTCACTGTGACGCGACGCACATGCAGAACGGACTGAAACTTTCCGATAGGGAACGTAATCGGATACAGACGTTTACACGGATATTATTCTTCTATTTAAAGGATTATTTACAGGGTTACCCACCTCATTCAATCAGATAGAAATTGCATTCCGAATGGCCTCAAGTGGACTAGGTTATTCCGACTAGGTGTTTACATGGAATAATTCTATTCCGATTGAGCTATTAGTGGGATTATTAACAGATTATTAGGCTGCATGTAAATGTGGCTACTGTTTACACACTATGCTAATGCCTTTGTTTCTTCCATGTCAAGGCCCTTTAAAAGTAAATTAGAACTGTAGAGTAAACAGCGTCAGAGTAAACAACTTAACATCTCGGCTGTGAATGTGTCTCAGTGTGTGCCGATGTACTAGAACAGGCTTAAAATACAATATATAAATGAAAACACAGACTTATATTGCTCTGCTTTAGTCTTCAGCTCAGCTGTAGCTGCTTTTCTCGCATCTCCAGCAGGAAACTTTTCCTCAAAAGTAGAACAGTTTCATTCTTCATTCATTCCAACTTTTTGGAATGTTGGAGGCTGAAGTCGCTTCTCATTCGCCAGCTTCTTGTTTGAATTCTCCTGTTCCACCTTAAATGGTGCAGCAGTTAAATTCTGGCAACTCAGGCACCATTTAAGGTGGAACAGGAGAATTCGAACAAGAAGCTGGCGAACAAGATGCTGTATGACTTTTTTCCTGTTTGTTAGTCTCTGAGGGTTCTTTAGTAAAGGCTGTGGTTCGATTTAGAACCATGAGTTCTATACTGGACCATTTCATGCTTAAATTGTTCTTTGTATGGCGAAATGGTTCTTCAGGTTGATGGAGAATGTACGCTCTGTATACACACTTAAAAAAAGATTCAAGGGTACCTCGGTCCAGAAAATGGTTCTGTTTAGAACCACGGACACTCAAAGAACCTTTTGCATGTTTAAGGAATTCTTTGCATCATGAAAGGGTTCTTTAGATTGAGGGAAATGGTGCATGAATGCACTGTAGATGGCTCTATATGGAACCTTTTTTGAAAAGGGTTCTGTATAGCACCCAAAAGGGTTCTTCTGTTGTTGCAAGCTTTGACACCATATGTAGACAGAAGTATTCATGTTTCTGTTTAGAACCATTCTCTGGACTGAAGAACCCTTAAAGAACCATCCTTTTTAATAATGCAGGTATTCAGTGGCTGATGCTGTGCTGAAGTGCCTGTGTCGGCGCCAGCACTCACTGCATGAACATTTTGAGACGGAAAAATCGAACATTTTGAAAATATGAATTGAAATATTAAGGTTAGCTGAGGTCAGAATGGGGTTGGAGTTTTTTAAGGTGATGCTGGGATTGTAATCCGTCACCTTGTTAATCTGAACGTGCCTTTAAAGCAGAGCTGTGCTGGCGTACGTGGATTAAACAGCCTCGTCTGTGTTCGCAGTGGATGATGAAACGGACCCCACTAGTTTGTCACGTTCGGGAGAGGGAGCGACCTCACATGACTGCTCGGTTGCTAGGAGGGTTGCCACGGAACTGACGTCACGCTCGGCTCATGCCAGACTCTTTAGTCAGCAGAGCAGCATCATTCTCTCCCGGAGACGGTTGCTAAGCAGTATTTTCCCCTTAGCAACCACTGTCTCCCTCTTTCTGCAACTGGTTCCCAGTGAGCGCAGACAAAATGATACACACAGGGTGAGGGAGGGTGCAGTGTGTGTTTTGCCATCAGCGGGCTGTGTGTGTGTGTGTGTGTGTGTGTGTGTGTGTGTGTGTGTGTGTGTGCAAGGTGTTTTGTTTCTTGATGGCCTCCAAAGAAAACTGTCCCTGACGCCCAAAATAACATCTTTACCGCTCTCACTAATGGAGGCCGTGCATTAGGAAATACACAGTGGAGTTTGTGTGTGTTTGTGTGTGTGTGTGGGTGCGTGTGTGTGTGTGTGTGTGTGTTTTGGAGGCCCTGGCCTATTTTAAAGCCAAGGATGAAGCTCAGCCTGATGCTACGTTTTAGTTCCTATCGATTATTTATTTTTTCCTATGTAACAAGGAGGAAGGCCCGATCCCATTTCACCCCTCGGCCCTACCGCTTAGCCCTACCCCTCTGTTCTCGTCTAGGGGTAGGGTGTCCCGATGGTTGTTGACGTAGAGGGGTGGGGCGAAGTGTTGGGGCTACGTCACCCTCCAAACGGAGGTTTTTCAGAGACTCCAGACAGAGGAAGAAAGAGAAACCGGCAAGATGGAGAACAAGAGAGCAAAGAAACCCACAAATGTGAGAATGTGAAAAGTTACAATAACCATCATATTATCTTAGCTTAACGTCGTTCCAGTGTATTATGGCTCTTTTCCTTCATAACAACATTAAAAACTCACTCATAGCTCAATAAAACAGGCAAAACTAGCAAGGGAAAAACACAACATGCGCTAACAAAACTCAACGCTCAGAAAGAAACACGAAGCCAAGAGCAGGAAGATACAGCCGAACAAGACAAACCAGCCTTATGACAAGACAGCGACATGAAGCAGGAGCTACTGAACAACAACGCCAAGCAAAACACAGAGTATAGATACAGAGAGCAGGACGGGATCAGATACAGACTGAGGAAATACTGATGCTGAGAGCGCATGCACTCTCTCCTCCTTCTCCCTCTCTCTCTCTGTCTCTCACTTCTCTCTTTCATGCACTCTCTCCTCCTTCTCCCTCTCTCTCTGTCTCTCACTTCTCTCTTTCATGCACTCTCTCCTCCTTCTCCCTCTCTCTCTGTCTCTCACTTCTCTCTTTCATGCACTCTCTCCTCCTTCTCCCTCTCTCTCTCTGTCTCTCACTTCTCTCTTTCATGCACTCTCTCCTCCTTCTCCCTCTCTCTCTGTCTCTCACTTCTCTCTTTCATGCACTCTCTCCTCCTTCTCCCTCTCTCTCTGTCTCTCACTTCTCTCTTTCATGCACTCTCTCCTCCTTCTCCCTCTCTCTCTGTCTCTCACTTCTCTCTTTCATGCACTCTCTCCTCCTTCTCCCTCTCTCTCTGTCTCTCACTTCTCTCTTTCATGCACTCTCTCCTCCTTCTCCCTCTCTCTCTGTCTCTCACTTCTCTCTTTCATGCACTCTCTCCTCCTTCTCCCTCTCTCTGTCTCTCACTTCTCTCTTTCATGCACTCTCTCCTCCTTCTCCCTCTCTCTCTGTCTCTCACTTCTCTCTTTCATGCACTCTCTCCTCCTTCTCCCTCTCTCTCTGTCTCTCACTTCTCTCTTTCATGCACTCTCTCCTCCTTCTCCCTCTCTCTCTGTCTCTTGCTTCTCTCTTTCATGCACTCTCTCCTCCTTCTCCCTCTCTCTCTGTCTCTCACTTTTCTCTTTCATGCACTCTCTCCTCCTTCTCCCTCTCTCTGTCTCTCACTTCTCTCTTTCATGCACTCTCTCCTCCTTCTCCCTCTCTCTCTGTCTCTCACTTCTCTCTTTCATGCACTCTCTCCTCCTTCTCCCTCTCTCTCTGTCTCTCACTTCTCTCTTTCATGCACTCTCTCCTCCTTCTCCCTCTCTTTGTCTCTCACTTCTCTCTTTCATGCACTCTCTCCTCCTTCTCCCTCTCTTTGTCTCTCACTTCTCTCTTTCATGCACTCTCTCCTCCTTCTCCCTCTCTCTGTCTCTCGCTTCTCTCTTTCATGCACTCTCTCCTCCTTCTCCCTCTCTCTCTGTCTCTCACTTCTCTCTTTCATGCACTCTCTCCTCCTTCTCCCTCTCTCTGTCTCTCACTTCTCTCTTTCATGCACTCTCTCCTCCTTCTCCCTCTCTCTCTGTCTCTCACTTCTCTCTTTCATGCACTCTCTCCTCCTTCTCCCTCTCTCTGTCTCTCACTTCTCTCTTTCATGCACTCTCTCCTCCTTCTCCCTCTCTCTCTGTCTCTCACTTCTCTCTTTCATGCACTCTCTCCTCCTTCTCCCTCTCTCTCTGTCTCTCACTTCTCTCTTTCATGCACTCTCTCCTCCTTCTCCCTCTCTCTCTGTCTCTCACTTCTCTCTTTCATGCACTCTCTCCTCCTTCTCCCTCTCTCTCTGTCTCTCACTTCTCTCTTTCATGCACTCTCTCCTCCTTCTCCCTCTCTCTCTGTCTCTCGCTTCTCTCTTTCATGCACTCTCTCCTCCTTCTCCCTCTCTCTCTGTCTCTCACTTCTCTCTTTCATGCACTCTCTCCTCCTTCTCCCTCTCTCTCTCTGTCTCTCACTTCTCTCTTTCATGCACTCTCTCCTCCTTCTCCCTCTCTCTCTGTCTCTCACTTCTCTCTTTCATGCACTCTCTCCTCCTTCTCCCTCTCTCTCTGTCTCTTGCTGTCTCTCACTTCTCTCTTTCATGCATGTCTTTCTCTTTCTCACCTCTTTGTTTCTCTTGCAGTCTCTCTCTGTCTCTCTCACTTCTCTGTCTCGCTCTATGTCCCTCTCTCTTTCTCGATCTCCTTCTTTCTCACTTCTCTTTCTTCTTCTCTCTCTCACTTTTCTCTCACTGTCTCTCTCGCTCTCACTTTTCTGTCTCTCTCTCTCTCCCACTTTTCTCTCTCTCACTCACACTTTTCTCTCTCTCTCTCTCTCTCTCTCACTCTCTCTCTCACTTTTCTCTCTCTCTCACTTTTCTCTCTCTCACACACACTTTTCTCTCTCTCTCTCACTCTCTCTCTCACTTTTCTCTCTCTCTCTCTCACTCTCACTTTTCTCTCTCTCTCTCTCACTCTCACTTTTCTCTCTCTCTTTCTCTCTCTCACTTTTCTCTCTCTCACACACACTTTTCTCTCTCTCTCTCTCTCTCTCTCTCTCTCTCTCTCACTTTTCTCTCTCTCACTTGTCTCACTCACACTCTCACTCTCTCTCTCTCTCTGTTCCCGGATGCGTCTGTGTTTTGCATCAAAGGCAGCAGATCTAGAGGAATCACAGAGACTTCGGAATGATGTGTGTGCGTGCGTGCGTGCGCGCGTGTGTGTGTGTGTGCGTGCGTGCGTGCGTGTGTGTGTGCGTGCGTGCGTGTGTGTGTGTGTGTGTGTGCCTATAAAGACTCTTTGAACCTCCTTCAATTAAAATCATATCTACATTCTCTGTGTGTGGGCTGTAGGGCCACAGCTGTGTGTGTGTGAGTGTGTGTATTTGTGTGTGTGTGTTTTAAGCGTGTTGTGTTTAGTGTGTACTGGGTGGAGGACATGACCTCACATTTACATTGTGCAAATGTTTGAGCACCTTTAGTGAAATGACATGTGTTGTTGGTTTTCTGAGAGAGAATCAGTGACTCTCCTCTACAGAGACACTTAAATATGACTTGTTCTGCTCATTTTAGGTGCAGTTTTATTCGAGTTTAACACACTGGGGCACAAAACAAAACATACAGTAAAAAATTTGCCTTTCACAAGAAACTTGACAAAACATGCCATTCGCCAAAACTTTTGCACAGGACTGTATATCACGGCATCTTCTACTGCTTGAACAGTGAATGCTTTATGTGCACTTGACCAGAAGATCCGATTTCGTCAGTAGTCCGTTAACTGCGTTTACATGCACTGGATGATCTAGATAATCATAGTGTCTTCAGCGACATCAGTGTTCTGATGCGTCTCACTGGGTTCCTATGTCTGGTACCATGGTCTGTTCTCGCTCATGCGCAGACTGAGAGAAACGAAAGAAATCAGGGTTTTTGGAAGGAAATCAGGCAAATGGTTCTTCGGGTGTTCATGGTTCTCTATAGAATAATTGTCTTCACTGAAGAACCCTTGAAGAACCATCCTTTTGGCCCTTTTGTTGAGTTTAACTTGATGGTTCATCTGGTCTCCGTTTGCGTTTTTCCGTTTTTGGGCGTATCACAGTAAAGCAAAATCCACGTCATAGAACCACGTCGTACGAGCGTTCACCTCCGTGCTGCTCTGAGTCCGACCTCGTGGCTTTCTCTGCGTGTGAACGGAGACGGTGTGTACTGTGTCGGGTCTTTTAGGTACGTTGCGGAAAGTGTTCTAGATAGCATGTGTGATGGTAACTGTTGAATTACATGTGTGTGTATTTTCTTAACCTGTATGTGTTTCTGTGTGTACAGAGTTCAGAGCAGGAACAGGAAGTGAGTGAACTCACACAGGAAGAGGCCCCTATGGACACTCCGACACGAAGAGTGGGGCGTCCGGCCCGCAAGCGCAAACCTCCTGCTGTGAGTTCTCCAACACACACACACACACATATACATGTATATATGTATCTTCATTCTTTTATATATATATATATATATCCATTTATACGTTTTAAAGTTTTGGCATAATCTGAAAATACCTACTGACCCTTACATTATATGTAAATTTCATGACGAATGGACTTAAAGAAATGTCCCAAAATGACTTGGGAGGGGGGGGGGTCTGTGTAACGTGGAGCGAGGTAGCGGACGCGTGTGCGGAGGTAATTGAGGGCAAATCCAAAGTCAGGGTCAAGACGGTTCAGGGTCATAGAACCAATACGGGCAGATCGTGTGGCAGACATGACATACAAACTATAAACAGGTCCAAACAAACATCAAACGTAGACCAATACGTCAAACAAAGACCGATACAATGACCAGCAAACACAGGGCTTAAGTAACAAAGGGAAAACGAGGGACAGGTGTAAGGGGGAGCGAGGAGGCGGACGCACACGCTGAGATAAGCGAGATTTATTATGGGCAAATCCAGGGTTGTGGTCAAAACAGTCCAGGTTCATATAGCCGATACAGACAGATCGGGGGACAGACATGACAAAAACCAGAATCGAGACATCAGAGACCAATACAATCATACAAAGACTGGCAAACACAAGGGGCAAACACAGGGCTTAAATACACGGGACAATGAGGGACAGGTGAACACAATCAGGGGAGGAGTAACCAAACAGGGGGCAGGACTGAAACCAAAACAAAGGAGCACATGACAGGACTGGGAGGGGCCAATCGTGACAACAGGTGAAAAACAGGCGGAGACACGAAACAAGGGGGCAGGACTAGAAAAACCAAAACAAATACACATGGGCTAAACCAAAACACGAGCACGTGGACAGGACTGGGAGGGGCCAATCGTGACAGTCTGGTTTCATTGACTTAGATTAAAAGTAGAGTAAAAGTAGAGTTTTTTTCCTTCTCCTGTAAAAATATCATTTTGGAGATACGAGGTTTATGTATATGAGGGGTGGGAATCTCTAGGCACCTCACGATTTCGATTACGATTCGATTACGATTCAGAGGCTGTGATGTGATTATAAAACGATTATCAATGCGTCTTTACTTCTATAGAGAATTTTCTTTTTTCACTGTATGAGGACTTGGAGCTTTTAAAGCCAAGTATTTGTAATGATCCATAATGAATTTGCCTCCAGTATCTCTTATTAATTAACCAAATGAAACTGATGTGGTGAGTGAACTAGAAGGCTCTCGTTCACTGCTCTTGTTTGGAGCACACGAGACACTGCTGCCACTCGTCTGTGATAAAATACTCGGTGAAATAAGATCCTGTGGCAGTGGATGTTCAAGCAGTCACGTTAAAGCTGTTCTTTGGAGTGGAGGGGGGGGGGGGGGGGGGGGGGGGGCAGCACTTACATTCTGCCACCTCAGTTATGAAGAAAAGGACCATAATACATTCAAACGACATTAAAGGTAAGATAATACAGTGGCTATAGTCATTTTAAAGGTGAATTCTCACGTGTGTGGGTTTCTTTGGTCTCTTGCGCTCCATCTTTAATTTTTTTCTCATATCACTCTGTTTGGACTGGACTCTCTGAAAAACCTCCACTTGGAGGGTCATTTAGTCCCAACACTTCACCCCGCCCCTCTGTCTCAACAATGATTAGGATACCCTACCCCAAGACGTGTATGCACAAAACAAAGGGGTAGGGCTAAGTGGTAGGGGCGAGGGGTGAAATGGAATTGAACCTAAGAGTAAACACTACAGACATTCATGCTGTGAGTAGCAGCTGCTGAGCTGGGAATTTCTCATTGTACTCAGCTGACCTCTGAAGGTGCACCACAGGCGTTGTTAGAGGAGACACTTAACCAGCTAGCGGGCTGCTCTGCTAAAGGCTAACCCCAGGTTTAAGGCTCTCTTTACCCCAAGAGACCAGCAGTTCCTTCCATGTATCTGTCTAGTGTTCAGTCCTTCAGGAACATTAACTCAGACTGTAACTGACTACACAGCGGGAGATTACCAAGAGATTCAGCCACTGAAGGGCTACTGTTAACATGTTTTGCAGTGCATGCCTGCTGTGTTATCTGTCCTTAGTTGTGGCTAATACTATACAAAGAATTTCAACTGGTATTTCATCCACTGCTACTGCCTTCCTGATTAGAAATTCAGTAATCTGTGTTACTCGATACTGATACCGTACTTAAGCGCTGATTCCAATCTAGAAACTGCATTGGTGCATCACTAGTATCACATAATTGGTTGTGTACAATGGCAGCATGCTCTTATTAGCAGTAGTGACTGTGACCTCTAAGGGTTAACTGGATTTTCTCTTTGAGCTTGACCACTTGTACATTGTGTCACTTCCTCTGACATTGTGTGGAGCTATTTTAGCTTTGTGTCTAAGCTAATGGGTGTGCTTGCTGTAGGCCATACACAAAGGAATGGAACCTGGGGTCACATCAGGTACTGGCACTAGATAACACAGTGACAAGCTGTATAATACTAGAACAATAAAGAGTCTTTGCCTTTATCTGGTGCTATCAGATTTCTTGTTAGTCCAGTTATCAAGTACATTTACCTTTCAGAGTGGGAAGGTTTCAAAAGTGAAATGTTCATAGTGTAAAACAGAAGAGTTAGGGTTCTCACTTGTTTAGGTCAGTGATTCAAATCGGTCATGAATGTGAACGAACTGGCGTCCTGAAATGACCCTCATGAGCTCCTCCTACTCATTAACGTCACGTGACTGAATCACTGCATCATCAGCACAAACTAACGAGCAGAACGAGCTTCGCTGAGAAGATCATTAACTCTGATCAGCTCTCAGCTTCATTATTAGAGCCAGACGGAGGAGGAAAAGGTGAGATGAGCTGCTTTTCCACCGTTTACAGGCTTTAACGTCTGATCGGCACTGTTGCCATGGTAACGCTGAACGATGGCACACATGAATTCTCATCTGAGCGTCACATTAAGGTCACATGGCCACGAATCGGATACGTATCCGATCTAGGACCACATATGAAAGTGGTCCAGGTCGGATTTGAAAAGATCAGATTTGCGTCCACAGCGCCCTGAAAACACCAGATCTGAGTCACATCAGGGCAAAAAATCAGACTTGTGCCGCTTCAACCTGGTAATGTGAACGTAGCCCAAGTCAACATTTTCATACCTGGTGTTCACATCCATCATGCGTGATCTGAAGTGGAGAGCGAGATGTTCAGCCAAGATGCAAAGATATTTAAACCTGGTAATTCCAGGGGTCTCGAGTCTTTAGTGACCACTTATGACTGGACTTTGTGACTGGAGGAAGGGCACCACCACATTTACTATGTCTGTCTGTTGCTGCATTTGTTGTCGGACAGAAATGTGCAATAGTGCCTGGCTGCAGACCTGCTCTCTCAGAGAGATACACTCTCAGACAGATGCACTCTCAGACAGATGCACTCTCAGAGAGATACACTCTCAGACAGATGCACTCTCAGACAGATGCACTCTCAGACAGATACACTCTCAGACAGATGCACTCTCAGACAGATGCTCTCTCAGACAGATGCTCTCTCAGAGAGATACACTCTCAGACAGATGCTCTCTCAGACAGATGCACTCTCAGAGAGATACACTCTCAGACAGATGCACTCTCAGACAGATGCACTCTCAGACAGATGCTCTCTCAGACAGATGCACTCTCAGACAGATGCACTCTCAGAGAGATGCTCTCTCAGAGAGATACACTCTCAGACAGATACACTCTCATACAGATGCACTCTCAGACAGATGCACTCTCAGACAGATGCTCTCTCAGAGAGATACACTCTCAGACAGATGCACTCTCAGACAGATGCACTCTCAGACAGATGCACTCTCAGACAGATGCACTCTCAGACAGATGCTCTCTCAGAGAGATACACTCTCAGACAGATGCTCTCTCAGAGAGATACACTCTCAGACAGATGCACTCTCAGACAGATGCACTCTCAGAGAGATACACTCTCAGACAGATGCTCTCTCAGAGAGATACACTCTCAGACAGATGCACTCTCAGACAGATGCACTCTCAGACAGATGCACTCTCAGACAGATGCTCTCTCAGAGAGATACACTCTCAGACAGATGCACTCTCAGACAGATGCACTCTCAGACAGATGCTCTCTCAGAGAGATACACTCTCAGACAGATGCTCTCTCAGAGAGATACACTCTCAGACAGATGCACTCTCAGACAGATGCACTCTCAGAGAGATACACTCTCAGACAGATGCTCTCTCAGAGAGATACACTCTCAGACAGATGCTCTCTCAGAGAGATACACTCTCAGACAGATGCTCTCTCAGAGAGATACACTCTCAGACAGATACACTCTCAGACAGATGCTCTCTCAGAGAGATACACTCTCAGACAGATGCACTCTCAGACAGATGCACTCTCAGAGAGATACACTCTCAGACAGATACACTCTCAGACAGATGCTCTCTCAGAGAGATACACTCTCAGAGAGATACACTCTCAGACAGATGCACTCTCAGACAGATGCACTCTCAGACAGATACACTCTCAGACAGATGCACTCTCAGACAGATGAACTCTCAGACAGATACACTCTCAGACAGATTCACTCTCAGACAGATGCACTCTCAGACAGATACACTCTCAGACAGATACACTCTCAGACAGATGCACTCTCAGACAGATGCTCTCTCAGAGAGATACACTCTCAGACAGATGCACTCTCAGACAGATGCTCTCTCAGACAGATGCACTCTCAGACAGATGCACTCTCAGACAGATACACTCTCAGACAGATGCACTCTCAGACAGATGCACTCTCAGACAGATGCTCTCTCAGACAGATGCACTCTCAGACAGATGCACTCTCAGACAGATGCACTCTCAGACAGATGCTCTCTCAGACAGATGCACTCTCAGACAGATGCTCTCTCAGACAGATGCTCTCTCAGACAGATGCACTCTCAGACAGATGCACTCTCAGACAGATGCTCTCTCAGACAGATGCACTCTCAGACAGATGCACTCTCAGACAGATGCTCTCTCAGACAGATGCACTCTCAGACAGATGCACTCTCAGACAGATGCACTCTCAGACAGATGCTCTCTCAGACAGATGCACTCTCATACAGATGCACTCTCAGACAGATGCTCTCTCAGACAGATGCACTCTCAGACAGATGCACTCTCAGACAGATGCTCTCTCAGACAGATGCACTCTCAGACAGATACACTCTCAGACAGATGCACTCTCAGACAGATGCACTCTCAGACAGATACACTCTCAGACAGATGCACTCTCAGACAGATGCACTCTCAGACAGATGCTCTCTCAGACAGATGCACTCTCAGACAGATGCTCTCTCAGAGAGATACACTCTCAGACAGATGCACTCTCAGACAGATGCTCTCTCAGACATATGCACTCTCAGACAGATGCACTCTCAGACAGATGCACTCTCAGACAGATACACTCTCAGACAGATGCACTCTCAGACAGATGCACTCTCAGACAGATGCACTCTCAGACAGATGCACTCTCAGACAGATGCACTCTCAGACAGATGCTCTCTCAGACAGATGCACTCTCAGACAGATGCACTCTCAGACAGATGCTCTCTCAGACAGATGCTCTCTCAGACAGATGCACTCTCAGACAGATGCACTCTCAGACAGATGCTCTCTCAGACAGATGCACTCTCAGACAGATGCTCTCTCAGACAGATGCACTCTCATACAGATGCACTCTCAGACAGATGCTCTCTCAGACAGATGCACTCTCAGACAGATGCTCTCTCAGACAGATGCACTCTCATACAGATGCACTCTCAGACAGATGCTCTCTCAGACAGATGCACTCTCAGACAGATGCACTCTCAGACAGATACACTCTCAGACAGATACACTCTCAGACAGATACACTCTCAGACAGATGCACTCTCAGACAGATGCACTCTCAGACAGATACACTCTCAGACAGATGCACTCTCAGACAGATGCACTCTCAGACAGATGCACTCTCAGACAGATGCTCTCTCAGAGAGATACACTCTCAGACAGATGCACTCTCAGACAGATGCTCTCTCAGACATATGCACTCTCAGACAGATGCACTCTCAGACAGATGCTCTCTCAGAGAGATACACTCTCAGACAGATGCACTCTCAGACAGATGCACTCTCAGACAGATGCTCTCTCAGACAGATGCACTCTCAGACAGATGCACTCTCAGACAGATGCACTCTCAGACAGATACACTCTCAGACAGATGCACTCTCAGACAGATGCACTCTCAGACAGATGCTCTCTCAGACAGATACACTCTCAGACAGATGCTCTCTCAGACAGATGCTCTCTCAGACAGATGCACTCTCAGACAGATGCTCTCTCAGACAGATACACTCTCAGACAGATGCTCTCTCAGACAGATGCACTCTCAGACAGATGCACTCTCAGACAGATACACTCTCAGACAGATGCTCTCTCAGACAGATACACTCTCAGACAGATGCACTCTCAGACAGATACACTCTCAGACAGATGCACTCTCAGACAGATGCTCTCTCAGACAGATGCACTCTCAGACAGATGACACAGTGTAAACAAAGCTAAACTTTACTGGACCTGTTTGCGCTTTTATACATGCAAAAGAGGCGTAGCGAACACGCAAAATGGGGGGGAATGTGAGGTTGAAACGCAAACAGCTGACCTCTGAAGGAGCACCGCCGGCGTTGTTAGAGGAGACACTTAACCAGCTAGCGGGCTGCTCTGCTAAAGGCTAACCCCAGGTTTAAGGCTCTCTTTACCCCAAGAGACCAGCAGTTCCTTCCATGTATCTGTCTAGTGTTCAGTCCTTCAGGAACATTAACTCAGACTGTAACTGACTACACAGCGGGAGATTACCAAGAGATTCAGCCACTGAAGGGCTACTGTTATCATGTTTTGCAGTGCATGCCTGCTGTGTTATCTGTCCTTAGTTGTGGCTAATACTATACAAAGAATTTCAACTGGTATTTCATCCACTGCTACTGCCTTCCTGATTAGAAATTCAGTAATCTGTGTTACTCGATACTGATACCGTACTTAAGCGCTGATTCCAATCTAGAAACTGCATTGGTGCATCACTAGTATCACATAATTGGTTGTGTACAATGGCAGCATGCTCTTATTAGCAGTAGTGACTGTGACCTCTAAGGGTTAACTGGATTTTCTCTTTGAGCTTGACCACTTGTACATTGTGTCACTTCCTCTGACATTGTGTGGAGCTATTTTAGCTTTGTGTCTAAGCTAATGGGTGTGCTTGCTGTAGGCCATACACAAAGGAATGGAACCTGGGGTCACATCAGGTACTGGCACTAGATAACACAGTGACAAGCTGTATAATACTAGAACAAACACACAGTCAGAGCTGGAGAAGAAAATGACTGCCTGAAACTATGCGGAGAGATTACTTGCCTAAGTTCAACAAGCAGCTCCTCATGTGTTCGCTGCCCACTGCTCACACGGCGCAGCGCAAACACGTATCTTCACGGCCTTTTTCTCTCCTGGCTCTCTCATTGGCTGCTGCCTGAATCGGTGACATCACTGACCATCTCACTCTCCAGGACTGGTAAGCGTTTTGAGTAATAAGAATGAGGATGATTCATAATAAGAGTCAATTAAATCAGAGCGCATTCAGGAAGCGAACGATTGGCTCGTTTCCACTCTCATACTACCAGATTATTCATGGCGTCAGTCACTTCCGATCAAATTCCTGACTTGGAAAAAGCATTTCAGATTGTGGAAATTTGGCCAACTCAGGCTAAAGTCGTGAGACTGAGCCCAGTTTAAGGCACTACTTTGCTTGCTTTGCTGATGAACTGGGCTGAGCACTCGGTTCTGTGTATTAGTAAGTGATTCACTGTGGGAGACAGAGATGTTTAAAGACAGGTCCCGAGTCTCTGAGCTACACTCTCGGTCTCTGTTTTGGCAGTGGTCGTCGTGCCGAGGTCATCGGGTTTCTTGAGACTTTTTCCTTTCAGGTTCTGTTAAGAGTTCTAGGGGTGTTCGCACTTTAGGGGTTGCTAATGACTTCACAATGACTTTTTTTATTGGCCTGAAATTATTACTCCTTAAAATCAAAGGGGCGATATGTGGATGAACACATTACTGTGATTCCTTTTATAATAAAAACTGAATTCATAGAAGTTGCTGAATAATTTATTTTAGTTATAGAATCATTCAAGAATAGGTCATAAATAATTTATAATATTTACTGAGTAATTCATAGTAGTTGCTGAATAATTTAAAGTATTTACTGAAAAATCCATAGATACTGAGTAATTTATGGAAGTTACTGAATAATTTATTGTAGTTACTAAATAGTTTATAGAATTTACTGAATAATTTATAGGAAATACTGAATAATTTATTGTAGTTACTAAATAGTTTATAGTAGTTACTGAATAATTTATAGTACATGATGAATAATGTATAATAGATACTTAATAGTTTATAGAATTTACTGAATAATTTATATTAGTGAAAAATTTGTGGTAGATATTGAATAATTCATAGTACTTACTGAATAATTAGTCCTATGATGTATAAACCTATTTAGGAGACCTTTGTCTACTTTTCGTTTACATGCTGTGCAATGATAATAACAGTGCAGTTCGTACTGTGAGCCCCTGTGTGTCCCGTAGAAATGTCCCATAGAAAGATTTTAGTGTATGTTTTAGTGTATGTTTTTGTGTGTGTTTGTAGTGTTTAGTCTGTTTTCGGGTGTTTTTATTGTGTTTTAATGTATATTTTTAGTGTTTAGTCTGTTTTAGGGTGATTTTATGTGTTTTAGTGTATGTTTTCAGTGTTTAGTCTGTTTTAGGGTGAGTTTAGTGTATGTTTTAGTGTATGTTTTTAGTGTTTAGTTTGTTTTAGGGTGTTTTTAGTGTATGTTTTAGTGTATGTTTTTAGTGTTTAGTCTGTTTTAGGGTGAGTTTAGTGTATGTTTTAGTGTATGTTTTTAGTGTTTAGTCTGTTTTAGGGTGATTTTATGTGTTTTAGTGTATGTTTTCAGTGTTTAGTCTGTTTTAGGGTGAGTTTAGTGTATGTTTTAGTGTATGTTTTTAGTGTTTAGTCTGTTTTAGGGTGAGTTTAGTGTATGTTTTAGTGTATGTTTTTAGTGTTTAGTCTGTTTTAGGGTGATTTTATATGTGTTTTAGTGTATATTTATAGTGTTTAGTATGTTTTTAGTGTGTAGTCTGTTTTAGGGTGATTCTATGTGTGTTTTAGTGTATGTTTTTAGTGTTTAGTCTGTTTTAGGGTGAGTTTAGTGTATGTTTTAGTGTATGTTTTTAGTGTTTAGTCTGTTTTAGGGTGATTTTATGTGTTTTAGTGTATGTTTTCAGTGTTTAGTCTGTTTTAGGGTGATTTTATGTGTTTTAGTCTATGTTTTTAGTGTTGTTTTTTCGCGTAGGTTTTTTTAGTATAGGTTTTAAGTGTACGTGGTTTTTGTGTTGTTTTTTTAGTGTAGTTTTTCTGCCACCAATGCAGTGTTGATATCTTGTACGTTTTCTAAAGCTTGTGTATTGATGATGTCATGAGTAAACTATATATGGAGTGATGCATCCTTAAGCTATATTTTTCACACCTACATGTGTCTGTGTATGTGTGAGTGTCTGTATGTTCACTATATTTAGCTGCATTAATCTTGCCTGATAAGAATATAGAGCAGCTGTTTGTGTGTGTGTGTGTGTGTATGTGTGTGTGTGTGTGTGTGTGTGTATGTGTGAGACGCAGGCTGTCATGACTTTATTTTGTGTACAGTTATACTTGCTGCTGTCTGTCATGATAATCTTTTATTCTTCAGCAAATTCATACCTCAAGTATCAAACCATGCGCATCACACTTTCTCTTTCTTACTAATAACTACAGTCAGTGTAATAAACGAATGACTCTTTGCTTCCCTTCAGACGCTGCCACACATTCGATGAGATTTAAAAGTCACTCAGAGCGGCTTGGTGTGAAACGCTCTGTTCTCTTGAAACTCGGAGAGTCAGAATTGTCCACAGTGGTGACGATAGGAGCCAGACGTCTGAAGAGTTAAATGCGTCTATGTCAGTTATATCACAAAACGGTTATGAATTTGGCGCCTGATGCCTGATCAGCTTGTGGTGGAATGATTTTTCAAATCATTATTTTACTCAGAAGACTATGTAGGCTCACTGGTGGTTTTAGATAGTAAATAAAGTGGCTATATTTGCCATGTTGGTGCCATGACCCCTGGTTCCTATCAGCACCACTGTAAAATATTGATCTTACAACTGAGTTTCTTTGCAATGAGCCAATTTCGCATCAAACCAGTCAAATAACATTGCTTACATCTCAGGTCATCATAATATAATCATGTATAAGTCTTTAACAGATATTAATCATTTACTGTTTATGGAAACCCTAAATTTGTAAGTAGGGGTTATAGATTGTGAGTTTACATGCATAATGACTTACTTCTATTCCAGTTCCATAGAATGCAGCTCTGTGCACTGAAATGCCCAAAACGCATCAAATGTTCATTTTTTAAATATGTATATAATTTCTGCCTGAATATAATATACAGTCATGTCCATAAGTATTTGGACAGTGACAGTTTGCCTCCTTATATCTCCACAGTGGATTTGAAATGAAGCAGTCAAGATGTGAATAAAGTGTGATAAAGTTCAGATTTAATTCAAGAGCATCGTAACATTAAAATCTAAAATATTGCTTTAACCGTTTAAAAGTTACAGCCATTTTTTACATAGTATCTCCATTTTCACAGGCTCAAAAGCTGGAAGGTTGATTGGATAAGCATTTTCATGGTCAGCTGTGGCCTGTATCCTCGCTATTTCATGACAAATTAATGAGATAAAAAGGTCTGGATTTGATTGCAAGTGTTGAATATGCATTTGGTAGCTGTTCTATGGGATCTGCCAGATCAATAATTTGGTCTTATGGTAAAATGACGGAAACTGCAACACTAAATGGTCTAGAAGTCCGTGGAAAACAATTCTTTACATCTAGTCAAGTCTAGGACAGTCTAGAGGAGGTTGACGTATCATTGTCAAATCTACAATCAAGAGATTGTAGAGGGTTTAACTGAAGCTGCAAACCGCTGGTAACACTCAAGAAGAGATTAGACTTTGCTAGAAAACATCTAAAAAAGCCTCAGGTCTGGAACAAGATTGTTTAGACAGATGAAACCAAGATTAACTTGTACCAGAACGATGGGAAAATAAGGGCTCGTGACCTGAAGCATTGCCCATCATCTGCGAAGCATGGTGGAGGTAGTGTCATGACATGGGCATGTATGGCTGCCAGTGCAACTGGGTCACTGGTGTTTATTAATGATGTGCCTGCTGACAGAAGTAGCAGGATGATTTCTGAAGTGTATAGAGCTGTACTGTCAGCTCAGATTCAGTCAAACGCTGCAAAACTGATAGGACAGCGCTGCACAGTACAGGTAGAAAATTACCCAAAATACTGCAAAAGCAACCCAAGAGCTTCTTAAGGCAAAGAAATGCAGTGTTCTTAAGTGGCTGAGTCACTCACCTGACCTCAACGCACCTGAGCATGCTTTTCACTTACTGAGGACAAAACTGAAAGCAGAAAGACCCACAAACAAGCATCTACTCAAGGCCACCACAGTAAAGGTCTGGACAAGCAACTGAAGGGAGGAAACTCAGGCTTTGGTGATGTTCCTGGGTTCCAGAATTCAGGCAGACATTGACTGAAAGGGTTTTGCATTGAGGTATTAACAGTAATAATCCTTGCATTTATAATTATGTTAGTTTGTAACATATAATTATGTTAGGGGCAGTTGTGGGCTGGAGGTTAGGGAACCAGCCTCGTGACCGGAAGGTCGCCGGTTCCATCCCCAGAGCCGACAGCACATGACTGAGATGTCCTTGAGCAAGACACCTAACCCCCAACTGCTCCCTCCGGGCAAGTGTGCTCACTGCCCCTAGTGTGTGTGTGCTCACTAGTGTGTATGTGGTGTTTCACTTCCCGGATGGGTTAAACGCGGAGGTGGAATTTCCCCGTTTGTGGGACTAATAAGGGTCACTTAAACTTAATCTTGTCCAATTACCTATGAGCCTGTGAAAAAGGAGGGACTATGAGAAAATTGGCTGTAATTCCTAAACGGTAAATGCCAAATTTTTGTTAATGCCCTTGGCTTAAAGCTAAACGTCTACTCTCCAGTCACATCTGGACTTCATTTCTGATCCATTATGGATGTGTACAGAGGCTAAATTACAAAAATTATATCACTGTCCAAACTGTACTTACACTGACTGTGTTGCAGCATAATTATTGCCAAAGGTACGTGAACTGAAAGACGGTAATTGTGTTGATGTAATATGTTTTATTCATGCAGTACACATTTGAATTAAGCACATTTGATGCTGCTCTTTTCTCAGCGAAGTAGTCTGGTTCAGATTTTTAAATCCATATCAGATCCTGCCAGTTTAGCCTTACAGTTTGGGTTCATCTGGAAAACACGGAGTGGGTTTTAGGGTGGGCACAGATTCGGATCAGGACTGAATGTTTAAGTATAAACACAACACATGAATAACTGTTGTAATTCTGCACAGGACCACCAGGGGTACTATGGAGTAGAGGCCATCTCCAGAATGCTCAGAATGAGCCAGGTACGACTGTGAGATACACACACACACACACACACACACACACTCAGTTAACTCAGTTGCTGAGAAAACCGTTCAGAGTGGTTTGGCTGGTTGTAGAGACTCAGTTGTCTTTCCAGTGGTGGTGATGGGAACCAAGGGTCGCCATGACTTCAACACAAATATAGACATTTTATTTACCATCCAGACCCACCAGTGAACCTACACGGGTTTTTCTGTGGAATGTTGATGATGGTAAATAGTAGAAAATGCGGGAAGTTTTTACATTTCACCTCAAAACACCCTCCACCATGTACCTCTCAATGGCATTTTAGAACAAAAGTTCTCAAAACATTTGTTGTTAATTGTTGTTTATTGGGTTAAGACGGACTCAGACGTTTGTGTGTTACTGTGTTTGATTATAATTGTGAGAAGTGAGGTTGGTGTGTGGGAAGAGGTCACTCTGAAGAGAAAGGCCTTTCTGGCATACAGGCTGGTTGGCAGGGGCTTTCTGTGCCTTGCTCTGAGTAAAAGTCATGGCCTCTTATGGTTCTTCTACGCCACGATGCCACAGTATTCACTTTCTGTGAGGGGCCTTTTAGAGCTGGACGTCTGGTTCCTGTCACCACCACTGTGATTACCGACTTCTGCCTCAGAGAGTTTGTTTAGAACGGTGCGCCGTTCCACCACAATAACTGTGGTTCTACCTTTTGAAATGAGAAAAAATGATGTAATTCCCCATTAAAGCCTAAATGAATGGGAAATTATAGCACATATATTTTCTTACATGCTGTGATGTATTTGCAACTGAAACGCGGCATCAGGAGGGTCTCAGAGCTAGCTAAGCGTTTCCTCTCTGTGATAGGTGATAGGTGTAATAGCCCAATGGTAGGGCGCTGTGTGACCTTGTAGACCTTAGGCTCATGTGCTGCTGCTCTAAGGAGATTATACAGGGAGATTCACTAGAAAGAGGCCCCAAATATGCTGCTGTATGTGCTACATAACTTGACGAATGTGTAATTGATTGCATTATATGCGATGCTGGAAGTGATCTCCAGTTTGTGCCAGACACATGAAGGGGTACGGGAGTCTGCACCCAGAAGTTGCAAGTAGAGGTTAAACCGTTGCGACAGCTGTCTTGCACTTACGTCATCGCTCCGACGCAGGGGCATCCCGGCTTGTTCAAAGATCAATTTACTGAGTAGCTCATTGCAAGTTGTTTGGTCCCGATTGACTCATCCTAGAGAGAGTTATTACAGAAGATTCAGGGCCTCTTTCGAGTGAATCTCTCTGTGCAAACTGTGCTTGTGTCAGCAGTGAGTGACCTTACAGAAGCTGATTTCACTAAACCAGGCATGTCAAACTGGGGACCTTCTGGGCCAAAGTGCTGCAGAGATCTGTTTACCCTGAATTCAGTCCATGAAAGCCTTGTTAATTAGCTGATGAGCTAAATCAGGTGTGTTTCATGAGGTTCTGAAATCGCCCGCCAGGACCTGGAGCTTGACACATGTGCACTAAGCAGAAGGGCTGTCTGGATACTTTCGGAGATGTAGTGTGTGAAAGCTGCTTAAGCATACTGGAAATGTAAAAATCTAGCAGGACTCCATTAGGGCCATTCTTAGTGCCAAGTTGAATCAGTTTGAGGAAAGCAGTTTGTAATAATGTGACGTAAGTCAGCCGTCCTGGCGGCCCTTTTCCTGCTCTAACGCAGCCACTCTAACTTAATATTGGGCTGTTGATGAGCTGATTCATTGGAATCGTGTGTTGGGAGCACTAGAACGTGGGCCAGGGTTGAGGAACTCTGGTGTAAATTATGCACAATCGTTAACGAATTGCAAATGTCCAACCCAATCTCATAGAAAAATTGCATTCATTACAACAAACGATTGCAATTTTCTTCAGGCTTTCTATGAATGAATCAAACATTCCCCACGTTACGTTCTGCACCTGATCTCACCCGGTGAGGGGATTGATTAGGTGACATCATGGTCGTTCATAAACAGATGCCGAAGCCTCGAAAAACGTGTCTATCTAGAACCTAGTAGGGGTCCCATTTTTAGCCTGTGTGTGTCTCAGCATCTGTGGGAGCACCGAATTAAAGAAACAGGAAGCTGTGGCAGCATGAGCGAGCCGGAAGAGAAGAGAGACAGACAGACAGAGAGAGAGAGAGAGGGCAGTGAGAGAGAGAGATTCAGAGAAAACTGAGAAAACACCCAGATACGCTTCGTGGGCGAAACGTGTGCGCAGGGCCTGAGAACATGGTAAGTCGACTTTGCTGATTTTTGTCCTTAGAATGACGCTTTCCTACGTCGACCGCGGTGGAAGGTCTGGTAAAGATGTTAAGACCCGGCTAACAGGAAGTAGCCCTCACCTAGACTAGTGTGATGCTTCGGTACCTCAGGCGGTCGAGCCTCATGGTGCCCGAGTCGATGTGAGTTACAAAACTGTCTGCGTAGCTTCGACGATCTGTTGGGAGGCAGACAAAGCAGCAAAAACTGGTTTCCCCAGTTTGAAAAATTAAGTTTTTAAGGGATAAAAAAGTGTCACCTTTCCTCCAGGAGCTTCATCACTTTGTGTGAACATGGACGGATTTTAAGGAGCTGCATTTGTACAGTTAAAGACACTCTCATCCACAGTCTTCTCATCTTGCAGAGGTAGCTTTGGGAGTCTTGCCCAGGGACTCTTATTATGTATTAGTATAGTGTGGCTTGCTTGCCCAGGGAATCGAACCCCAGTCTGACACATAGAGAGCAGCAGTGGTACCCACTACACTATTCCAAGCAGGGTGTCATTTCAGTTCTGCATGCGGCTCTTTTACTGCCCTGTTGCGGCTCCACAGCTGAATCAGATCAGTAGGTAATAATGAAATAATCCTCCACTACAGTAAAATAAAGCTCTGCTGATCCTTCAACTCAGTTTAACAGTAAATGGTCTTAAACGCTGGAGTTAATGTAGAACTGCTGATTCACCCTTTAATCCTGAACATCAGCGCATGGCTGGTCACCATAGCAACACAGACGACAGTCTCACCCAGCTAGTAGCTACGAAACGGCAAAGAGAGAGATTTAAGACGAACATCGATAATCTGGAGACGGATGGACTGATTAGTGTTTATAGTCACTCCAGCTGGTTTCCTGATACTGAAACACTAAAAAGTTTCGAAGCTGAAGTCAGCCTTGTGTTTGAGTTCTTCTGTTCCGCTCTTAAAATAGACGGTTCTTTAGCAAAGAATATGGTTCTATATAGAACCATGAGCATTCAAAGAACCACTTGCATGATTAAAAGGTTCTTTGCATCATGAAAGCGTTCTTCAGATTGATCGAGAATGTGCTGTGTATGATTCCACACTACACCAAGAACCCTTTTTCTGTGCGCTGTAGAACCCTTTTTTGTGAAAATTTCGAGCTGTATACAACACGTTCTCCGTCATTCTGAAGAACACTTTCATGATGCACAGAACAGTTTACAAGAACCATTGAATCATCTTTGTAATGCAGTTTATACTCTAGCGAACAGGGTGTAACCGTAATGCACTGCGCTGTTGAGTTTGAAGATTCACACTCCTGACAAATCTGGATAAAAGAAGCCGCCACTTCGACGTCCACGCCATAAACTGGTTTGCTGCTCTTCTAGTGACCAGCCTGACCAGCTCAGCAGGCTGTTCTCACACTGAATGCTGACTGTGAGGATTGTTATCACTGATCTCACTATCGCCGGCTAGGCCGCTGCTTCCTCCCACACTGTCGGTTGTCACTAAGATTAGGTGAAAAGTGGAGCTCTTTCTGCTTCGTCTGTCACCTTGCAGAGTCAGACCACCCTGAGAACCCGATCAGCCCAGAGTCTGTGCTTTCGGTTGTCTTCGGTGAAACATCAGGGGACGTCTTGCAGTCTTTTGAAACTCGGAGTGTCGCTTCATTAGCCTGCTGATTAAAAGTTTGACCAAAAAAAAAAGTTTCGTTTTCAGTTGCTGCACTTAAACGCTTTACTGCTTCACAGCTTTTCCGCAGTGGTCAGTGGTACTTTACCGCTTAAATAGGACAATAATACCTGCAGCGATTTCTGTTATCGTGAATTACCATATGCGCTCTTCAACATCCAGCTGCAGCCTACAAAAGATGCTTCTTCAAGGGGTCTTTAGTAAGGAAAATGGTTCTATATAGAACCACAAACACTCAAAGAACCATTTTCATGGTTAAAGGGTTCCTCAGATTGATGGAGAATGTGTTCCATTTTTACCAAAAAGGGTTGACATGGTTACAATAGAAGAACCCTTTTTGGTGGTATGTAGAACCCTTTTCAAAAAGGTTTCTGTATATAAAACCATCTACAGCACACGCTCCATCAATCTGAAGAACGCTTCAATCATGTAAAGGGTTCATTAAGTGTTCATGTTTCTTTATAGGACCTTTTTCCTTCGTGATGCGAAGAACCCTTAAATCATGCCAATGGTTCTTTGAGTGTTCGACTTTACTTAACAACCCCGGAAGAACCATATTGGCAGTGTAGTTTATACCCTAGAGAATAGGTTGATGGTTCTATATAAACCATTTTCCTTCATGATGTGAAGAACCCTTCAGAACCCTGGAAGAACCATATTGGCAGTGTAGTTTATACCCTAGAGAATAGGTTTATGGGTCTATATAGAACCATTTTCCTTCATGATGTGAAGAACCCTTCAATCATGCCGATGGTTCTTTGAGTGTTTACTTAAGAACCCTTGAGGATCCTACTGTAGTTTGTACCCTAGAGAATAGGGGATACCCATAATGCACTGCATTAATGTTCATGACTTCAGTAAAGGCAATTGTTCTGTCTAGAACCATGACTTCTGTATACGTTTTAGAAAAGGTTCTATATAGCACCAAAAGGATCCTTTAATAGGATGGTATAGAACCTGAACACTCAAAGGCCGATTTAAATGCTTGCATTATGAAATGGTTCTTCAGAGGATGTGTTCTATATGGTTTATATAGAACCTTTTTGAACATGATTCTGTGTAGCACCAAAAAGGATCCTTTCATTGTTACAAGCTTGGCACCGTAACAATAGCAGAGCTCTTTTTGGTGCTAAACAGAACCACAGACAGCATCAATCTGAAGAACCATTTCACCATGCTAAGAACCATTTAAGCATGACATGGTTTTATAGCCACTCTTAAGAACTTGTAGGTTCTTTAGTAATGACAGTGGTTCTGTACAGAACCATGAACACTCAAAGAACCATTTGCACGCTTGCATCATGAAATGGTTCTTCAGATTAATAGAGGATGCATCATATATGGTTCTATATAGAAACTGTTTGAAAAGAGGGTTCTTCTGTTGTTACAAGCTTGACATCATAACGATAGATGAGCCATTTTTGGTGCCATATAGAACCATATCCAACACATTCCCCATCAATCTGAAGAACCATTTCACCATGAAGCAGGAAAATGGTTCTTTGAGTGTCCGTGGTTCTATATAGAACCACTGTCTTTACTAAAGAGCTCTTGAAGAACCGTGTGTGTACGCACATTAGGGCTGCACCATATATTGTGTCTTAACCGATATCGTGATATCATTTGCCAGACTGATGTTACGGGATGTTGCAGTCAAATAAGCCCAAAGTTAAGCCATTTCAGACCTGAGCGTCTCTGAATGTTGGGATGAGTTAAGGCATTTACTCCATCCAACAAAAGCAAAGCACCCTGGTCAAAATAACAGGCATACGGATATAAGACCAGGTGATCTCTTTGCTGTGAACAGGCCACATTGTCAGTAATGATAATGATCCTGGAAACGATGCTGTGATGCTGTGATGCTGTTTTCCTGTCATACAGCGCTTAATTGGATGGAAAACGTTACACATAGCCGCTACCTGCCGGACTGAGTCATTACGTGTGATGAAATGTGGCGATACACGTAGACGAGGGAGACGAAACCGAGACAGAAGACGTAATTCGTTCTTTCTGTTTTGGGTCAGGAAGTTTCTCCTCCAAACTCTCAGTTCCAGCCTTGGCTGGGCCGACTAACAGGATGCATGCAGGAGGTGTGTAGAGTACAAATGCAGCCACGTGAAAAGCTGCTTAAAGTAATAGTACACAAAATAATAATAATTAATAACACTAACAACAAGGTACAAAGACACTCTACTCTAGCTCTGCATGAATGCAGACTGAAAGCAGACCTTAGTCTGGTGTAGTTCCTTTTTCTAATCAGATTTGCATAAAGTTCACCCGCTTTTAAAGCCTTGTTTAAAGTGAGTGGGGAACCACTGGGGCCTTCTGGGACTTCAGAGAAGGCCTAACGATTTCTGAGAATAGAAGTACCTGCCTGTACCATTTAGTTCATTTTATATTCTTATTTTTATTTGTATTTTCCACTACAAGTGTTGTAGTAAAACTCTTATTCCATTGCTAAGTTTCATTTGAAAGGGTTAACACCTTGAAACGCCCAACTGAAGACTGTCCAATCAGGATTTTTTCCCATGTTTGTGTAGATACAGCTGAGCGAGCTCTCCGATCGGTTAGGACTTTAGGAGCTGGACTGGAGGCCTTCCGTGTTAGATTAACCATTGATGTAATTAGGAGCTGATAGAGAAATCTACCCATTTTGACTTGGAATCAGGCTTGTGAGAAGAAAAGTCACGCTTTCTAGGAGTTCTAGATACGGCACTGACCGATACAGGCTCAAAATATGCGTGTTTAATCTAGAACGGCCAAAAAAAAGGGAATTTCCGGCAGCTTAGCCCTAACATACTACTAGAGTCCCATAGGGGTGCTAGTGAAATTGAACAATGTCATAGAGGCATTTCTTTGCAAATGTTTGGGCGGCCTTAGACAAATAACGTTTTTGTTGATATTCTAAGTGTAAATAAGTGAGAACATCCTTCACAGGGAACAGACTACTGTCCATTTTAATGCACAATTACTGTTCGCGGGCTGAGTTTAACGTATCAGAGAAAAATAAAGCGTAAAATGTAGCCTGTGTCAAAGTCGTAGAACATTTAATAATTTGAAAGTGCCACTAAACGTGGTGTCATGTCAAGTAAAAGAATCTTAAATGTAATCAATAAATCTGTTGGGATTATTTAGCTTATTTCTTTCTTTCTTTATTCTTATTATTTAGTTCTTTATTTTTCTTGTATTTTATTACTTTATCAAGTAAAATGATCTCACTGTACTGGCAGTTTTGCTTGTTTTAGGAAATGTGCTTGAAACCAGCAACACCGCGAGCCAGTAGAGTGAGATCATTTTACATCATAAAATGACCCAAAACAATGTACAGAAATGTCTAGAAATCAGCTAAATAATCTTGTAATGGGCACACAGCCATCTCAAAATGGGAAATATTGGTTGCATCGACTAGATTTCAGATCATTTCAATTGACAGTATAGCATTTTGGGCAGGGTGTAGAGGATGTTCACTCATTTTCACTTGAAAACTCAACAAAACGTGTAATTACACCAGCTGCGCTCCAACTTGCGTTGGACTATAACTCTGTAACGAGTCTGGATGTTTTTGTCCGTTAACTATACTGCCTGCAAATGACTTGCTTTGTGTGTGTGAGGGGGTAATGTTGGGGTGGGGGGGTCTTTGACTTTCAACTGGGTAACCTACACAGTCTCTGTTCTTACTAATGATACACCAGCGAGCCATTAAGAGTGTGTATGTGTGTGTTTCTGTTTGTGTGATTTTGCGCATGAGTGTGTGTGTGTGTGTGTGTGTGTGTGTGTGTGTGTGTGTGTGTGTGTGTGTTATTCAGTAGTAGTATCCATTAACTGGCTGCACACAGACGGCAGTAAAACACACCGCAGCCTCGCTCCTCTGGAGTGCGGAAGAGTTTTACAGCCCCCTGATAAAGTCTCCAGACACATTCACGCACCGGGGGGCAAAGATAATATTTAAGATTTTCTGTTTGAAGTACGGAGCAAAGTGCTCAGGTGGGTGGGTGCGGTTATAAAAGTGTATCATTAAAGACACCAGTTGAACAGAAGTCCTAACTTGACCAGCAGTGACTGAAAACTGGTAGCCCCCAATTAGCAGGATGTTAATGCCGTAATGTTAATTGAAAGCCTGTCGTCTGTTTTTATATTAGTATTTTTATGGCTGTAATAGTTTACAAGGAGTAGGTTTACTGTGCTAAATACTTATAAATTCTACGAATAGCTCTTCACAGGTTCTTTGGTAAAGACACTGGTTCTGTGTAGAACCACAAACACTCAAAAAACTGTTTGCATGGTGAAACGGTTCGTCAGATTGATGGAGAATGTGTTGTGTATGGCTCAATAGAGCACCAAGAAATGTTCTATTGTTATGATGTCAAGCTTGTAACAACGGAAGAACCCATATAGATCCATTTTCAAACAGGTTCTGTACAAAACCATATACAGCACATTCTCCATCGATCTGAGGAACCATTTCATGATGCATGTAAGTTGTTCTGTGAGTGTTTAGGTTCTATATAGAACTACTGTGCTTACTAAAGAACCCATAAAGAAATTCATGCTTAAAATGGTTGTTCCATGCTGTTTCTTTGTATGGTGAAATTGTTGGTCCTATATAGCAACAAAAGTTCTTTTATTGTTACAATGTCGAGCTTGTGACAACAGAAGAACCTTTTTGGCTATAGAACAATTTTCTAAATGTTCTATGTAGGACCATATACAACACGTTCTCCATCAATCTGAAGAACCATTTCACCATGCCGAAAAACATTTAAGCCTGGAATTGTTTTATATAGAGCTCATGGTTCTATATAGAACCCTTGCCTTAAAGAACAACCTTTTTTTAAGTGTGTACCCACAATTTTTCAGTCAGGGTACTGCGGGGCCTTTGCGAAAGCTCTCGCGTGCACTTCTTGCAGGAGTTAGCGGATGATTTTGAGGTGTGTTTAGGATCATTGTCCTGTTGTAGAAGCCAGCTTCAGTTTCTTGACGTATTGAGTTACATTTACTTGCAGAATTTGCTGACATTTAGTAGAATCTATTTTTCCATCTACCTTTGAAGTGTGTCCCATGCAACTGGCTGCCACACAACCCTGAAGCATAACAGATCCACCCCCATGCAACAGTGGCACATTGTTCTTTTCGTCAAATGCAGTTTCATTTTTACTTCTTCAGTCTACAGCACTTGTTTTCAGAACGCCTCTGGCTTATAGAGATGTTATTTTGCGCACTTTAGATGTTGGCTTTGGTGATGGGGTTAAATTTAGCTTCTGATGACTCTTCTATTCAGATTGGGTTCTTGCAACAACATTGCCCAGTAAAACGGTGCATCATCTGAACCTTCCTGCAGGTCTTTTGCTGTCATGTGGGGGTTTTGCTTTGCCTTTCTGGCCAGCATACATGCAGTTCTATCAGAGAATTTTCTTGGTCCTCCAGAATTTGCCTTACGTTTCACAGTTCCCCTTAACTGCCATTGCTTAATAAGATGTCAGACAGCTGTAAGATGGAAGTGTTTTATTATCTTTTTATAGGCATCCTTACTTTGTAGGGTCTGTGGTTGTTCAGTGTTATGCATAAGAGCCTGAGAATGTATTAGACTGTGGAATTATCTTCAATTTATACTCTGGGAGTATAAATTGGAATTGTTATCAATTTATAACTGTCATCGGTTCTTACAGTCCTAACAAGTACCTAGCAACCCACTTTGACATTCAGTTGTATATAAAATAACTCTTTGCATTAATGTTAGTTGTATTTATTATAGTATTCAGGTTTTCTGTGTAAAAAATGCTTATTGCTTTATTAAATAGCCTTTTAAATATAGTTTAATACAAGATAATAAATAATGCATTAGATTATTTTGATTACTGTATGTCACAAGAAATCCAAGTGTCTATTTTCATTGGAAAAGGAGAAAAGATTCTTAACTTTAGGCCTAAATGTAACTTAAACTTAGTAAATAAAGTGCATTATTTTATCGTTTCTGTTGGTCTATTCGTTATTAAATGTTTTCTCATTATAATTGGAAGCTGCTGGGTTTCCAAATGGTGTAGAAACAAGTGAACATATTTAGTTCTCTTATGACAGTGATGATGTGGATGCGTGTACATATACGTGCTGAAGAAAGTACTGAAGAAACTCTAGAGGTAGAAAAAAGTACAATAAAAACAACACTTCAGTAAAAGTATAGGTGCTGTACCAAAATGTGCTCAAGTGAAAGTATACAGCCAAAAATGGAGGGAACGTGAGAAAGTGTCCATGTTTAAATCATCTCAAATATATAAAAGTCTAACGTGGATGCACAAAAAAAGAAAATCAGCATAGTTGGTTGTCTTAGTAAAGACAGACGGATGAGAAAAAGCAGAAAATCTCTTTTGAGGTTTATAACAAGTGCTGAGATCTGTAGTGAGATCTAAGTGAAAACGTAAAAGTATATTTTTTCCTCATTGAGGGTAAAAGTACTTTTATCCAACATTTATGCAACACTATTCTAGTAAAGTACAAATCTTCCAAAGTGCTGCTGAAGTACATCACGTAAGTACCATTACTGAGGCACTGACTTACCCTTAAAACTCCAATGTTGATCCTCTTCATCAGTCACAGGATAGCTTTTGCCATCGCCCCAGCAGCAGAATCTGGATAATGGGAAAAGATGTTTACATCCTATAAATATGTGTGTTTATCTCGATTAATTACGGACATTAGAGTTCAGGGTGGGTGCAGGCCTGGAGTCCAGCTGTAGCTTTGGTAAAGGGACCATTTGAAGCCCACTCTTTTTCAGAGTGAAGAATCGAGAGGGAGGTGCAGGGAGGGTGAGTAATGACGAGTTAACGTGAATGACGGTGAAAGTCTTCTGACAGACGTGTGTGGTTAATGTATGTGGTTTTGTGCACTACATTGGGCCTTGGAAGTAATACCACACAGCTTCGATTATGAATAATGCAGGACTCCTTTACTACAGAAGTGTGTGTGCGTTACAAATATTGTTTAAAAAAAAAAACCCTATGATACCAACACTGATGAGCAGGGCTTCATTTGTAAATGATGAGGCCCAGTAACATTGGATCGTACAACTAAGGCGTGTGTTAATGAGGCTGTTAAGCATCAGACAAACATCTCAACACACAGCTTCTAACATGTGAACTTGCAAAATATGTGACATATTCAAACTTCTACTTTTGACTTTGGTCAAGACCAAAACTGAACTTAATAACATTGCAAAGGTCAATCCAACCTCCTCACAGTGTAAGTTAGCCAGTTCTCTGACTACAGCTTGCTAAAACTGTCCGAATAGTCCGCTCCACTGGTGACCACTTCGTTCGACACTTTGGCCACTCAGCCAGAGCCAGTATCTAAGGAGTCTGGCCACTTCCTATTTCATTCATTATATCAAGAACAGGACTGCAAAACACCAGAGCACACCTGTGAGTGATTCCTCAACTAAATGGCTAAAAAGTTCAAATAGTTTCTAAACACTCGCCCAGAACTTTCCTTTAATTTTAGTAAGCAGAAGGATGTATTTCACTAGAAAAGGAAAGAAAACTCGCCTGTATGTTTTGTTTTTTTTCTGCAGCAAACACGTTTTGGGCAGGAGGACTCGAACATTACTGCAACTGTAATTCAATTACAGTTGATTAGTTGTCGAGCGGAGCAGCTCGTTATCTCTCTGTCCATATTCTGTAACCGTCGTTTCAAATTAAAAGCCCTCTGCAGAACTTTGTAATGTAAACTTCATGACATTTCATACAATTCTAAGGCAGCGGCAGTAATTTTGCATAATTATGCATACAACAGAAACAGAAACAGAAGTGTTTCGACCTCGGCATGAGACAAAAGTTTGTCAAAGCAAAACCTTTACTAAGACCATCACTGCTGCATATGGAGTGGATGCAAGAAAGTGACTTATTCAAAGAATGAAACTAAGCACATGTCACCTTACATAAATAAGATAAGATAATCCTTTATTAGTCCCACAGTGGGGAAATTCACAAATACTGTAACTATCAGTTGAATAATATTGTGAAAATTATACCACAGTATGCTTTTGTGAGGTTATCGTAGGTATTGGCAGCACTTAAAGAACTTCACACTACATGATTTATTACAAATAGAGCACATTTTGTCCTGTTTAACTGGATTTAGTGTCGTTTGTAAACTTTTCATGCATTCATAATTTTTGATAGTAGTTTTTTATAATTTGGTCTGTTTCAACTTAGTCATTGTTTATTTGATTTTCTTTTTTTCCTTAGTTGTTTTTACTTTGTGCTGCATTTTTAATGTGAGGAAGGTGCTAAATAAATAAACCTTTTTAAAATAAATTATTAATATTATTATTATCATCATTATTATTATTACCAGCTACGAGAGTGAAATTCAAAGTTTCAGCCAACCCGCAAGTTTGTCATGCCAATCGAAGACAGCAGTCCTGACGCTGACACTGCTCACAACTCTGTGGTTTTGTCCAGCGTCGCTGAAAACCTTTGAACAGCACTTGCGCACTTGCAAGTGATAAACAGCATCGTTGTTGATTTTATTGATTTTATTACCATTTCTCCTTCATGCACCCAAAGAACAGTTGAAAATGAGATGGAGTGAGCAAGCAAGCTGTTTTTTATGTACCTTTTCCACATGGTGTTGTTGAAAATATTGTGATTTTTCTTGAAAAAAGTCTATATTTACTATATTTAGTAAGTGCCACATCTGCTAAAATAGCTGCTGGAGCCACATCTGCTTGAGAGAGAGATCTTAGTGTAATAGGCAAAGAACACAACACTTCCATAAGACATACAGATTGAATAATACTCGTTGTTTACATTAAAACATCTGAAGCCTACGTGCATTTACACTTTGCAGTTTTCATATTTCGCTGTTGTTGGAACAAAACCTTGTATGTCCAAAATGTCTCCAAAAATCTCCAAAAATCCAAAACTTTACAGGAGAAGCAAAAAACCTACTTTACTTTTCATGTAAGTCAATGGAACCAGACATTTTTCCCAGGTCATTTTGGGTCATTTCTTTTAGTCCATTCATCATAACATTTACATACAACGTAAAGGTCAGCAGGTGTTTTCAGATTATGTCATACACTAAAAACAATGACAAAAATGGAGATACGAGGTTTTCTTCCGACAACAGCAATTTGATTTAGCACTTTATCATTGGGCCTAATACTACTGACATTCAGGCATGCAATTGGGACAGCACCACTCTAAAAATACGCCCACACATTCCCATTCTCTCGGTGACACATACACCGCTCATGTGCTCAAAGACAAGAAATCAGATACACATCTGCAAAGCTTATTGCATTCTCTTGCAAAATTCCAGGACAGTATCATATGTGCAATATCCCTAATGATGGGCTACTGGTCTATTTGACAACAGTCAACACAAAAATCTGCTTAAAAATATGTAGTTTGTAGTTGTTCTAGAATATTCCAGCAGTACTGCCTTATTCTAATGTATTATGTAGTAATATGTATATGCATTCTTTGACATCTGAATGGGGGAATCGGGTAGATCTGATTAGCACTACAATAAAACAGCTGGAGAACCACCAGGAGCTGAACTCATTAACAATTGGTAACCATTGCTGGATTTATTCATACATTTTAGATTTGCGTTAATAAACAAATCATTCATCATTCATTATCTTTTGAAGAAATACAATAAAAGTACCTTTTTAGGTGTGTCTTACAAACTTTTGTTGTGTAGCATGTTTTAAATGAGTATTTGACATATTTTGCCAGGCATTGTAAACTGCTCTTTGTCCTGATACACACAAAATAGCAGTTGTGAAACCTTTGCTATAGAAATGAAATGTAGAATATTTCATTTTGAGCATCTACAAACCAATCTCTGACCTTGACTTGAAAAACCATTGTTTACATAGGTGAAAACAAGTAAACAAATTCCTGTCTTAAGAACAAGTTGTCGCAATAAAGCATCACTAGTGAAAGTAGTAAATGATCTGGGAATAAATGCTGTTATAGGTGGTGTTTCTGTACTTAAACGTCTGGATTAACCTGCTACATTTAATCTTAAATCACAGAATCCTTCTTAAAACCTGGCTTTCTGTGTGGTGTACCTCAAGGCTCTGTATTTGGCCCACTGTTATTTGCCTTTTTTGTCACTGTGTCAGATTACAAAGAAGAATGAAGTCAATTTTCATAGTTGTGCAGCTGATACACAGCCGTGTATATATGTAGCACCTGTAGAAAACCTGGTAACCTATTTATCCAGCATTACAAATGGATCAATAGCTGTTGTTCAAATGAATACAAGACAGAAAGAACAGTAACAATCAGTAAAGAAGAGGAAAATTAGTTTGAAACACGTGAATAAGTTCTACTATTATGTAATATGTACATTTATCCACGTGAGATGATCACATGCTCACTTTCCTTTGTTACGTTATTCTTACGTTTTCTTCCACAGGTGGACAGTTGTGAATCTCTCAAGGAGGGCGTGGTCGGGGTGAAGGAGACGGAGTGCAATGGTGAAAATGAAAATGGAGTTTCCCAGGGTGCTTTGCAGGGGCATGACTCTTCCCCAGACTCCTCCCACCAGAACGGGTCAGACAAGGCCAGTCAGAATGAAAACTCTGCCCCCTCGACTCCACGGAAGAAACGTGGGCGCCGGAAACGCGAGCACCCAGAAAAACGTGAGTCATGGACCTTTAGTTCCACCGTTCGAGGAGCAGTTCCAGACACAGAGGATATGCTTTCCATAAAGCTTTTCTCACAGAAGTCGACACAGCAAAAGAAATATATCAGGATATCTTTTTGGTTCCCACGTGTAGCTTTTATACATTTTATAACTTTATGATTTGTGCCAGTTTCTTCATGATATATACAAAGAAAAACGTGGAATAGTTTCTCTATGTTTTAGACTAAGGGACTCATTTGCTGGTGTTTTGACTCAAAAATGTAATACATTATAAGCCCCAGTGGTGACATCCTGCATAAATAAAAATAATGTGTGGCCATGACTTAGTAAGGTGTGGGAGCAAGATCCTAATGCAGGGCCACAACTTTGCAAGGCATTATATTGTTCCCACGCCTTGCCAAGTTGTCGCCACTACTTAATTACCTCATTCCCACGTGTTACTAAGTCGTGGCCACACATTAGGGTCTCATTCCCACACTTTAAAAAGGCATGGCCATGCGTTATTTTTATTTATATGGAATGTCATCAGTGAGCCTCTGCAGATTACCTATTAATTCCTGGAAAAATTCCCCGTTACTTGTTACTTTGCTTCTGTGCTACTCTAATATATAAACACACCTGCAGCATCTGGAAGACATTCAGTCGTTCAATAGTCATTTGACTTTATTATGAAAGAAATAACCAATCACAGTAAACCTCATTTGAATAATTAACATGAGGGACACCTCTTGCTGTTCGAACAAACCAAGAAACTAACCAGTAGGTACAGTTCCACACTAGCTGCCTCAAAACAATGAGCCTCATTCACCAAGATGTTCCTAAGTTTGTTCTTAAATGTGTTCTCGAGAAAGGTTCTAAGAAAAAGTCGAAGTCAGATTCATGACCGGTTCTTAAAGCACAGAACTGTTCTTACCTTTGTGCTCTTGAGTGTGTGTAGATTCTGTTCTTACCTGAGAACAAAGCCCAAGTAAGAAAAGATCTTTATCGATCTGTTTCATATTAGCTCAGTTAGATACTTCATTGAATGGCTTGTTGAGCTTGAAGAAATTCCTGCACTCGTGCTGCTTAAGTTCTCAAAACTGCTCTGTGAGCTTTCGCTGATAGCTCAAATTATGTACAAACACAGGCTCGGAGAATCTATATAGAGGAAACTTCTGCTTCAGAGCTGTTGTGCAGAATTAACATTGTTGTCTTAG
The DNA here is from genome assembly GCF_015220715.1 of Pygocentrus nattereri. NCBI lineage: Eukaryota > Metazoa > Chordata > Actinopteri > Characiformes > Serrasalmidae > Pygocentrus > Pygocentrus nattereri. Next base: position 3,806,252 of record NC_051214.1, read on the forward strand.
AACTGCATGAGTAACATATGTAATGTAGGTTTTTATTAACTTAATATCTGTAATTTGGGTACTAGAGTTTAAAACGATAATAATAAAGAGTTATGAAGTCTTTGAGTTAGATTAGATTCTTTGATTTTTCTAAACATCTTTCTGAATATGTAAATATCATGTGATTTTTCATCCACTGCACAGTATTTTTACGTTAATCTCTTTCTTTCTCTTTCCAGATATAGAAGATGATGGTAGCAGTAGTGATACCAGCAGGGGAGAGGTAAACACTGTTCCCTGTACTTCATTATGTTTGTACTGGAAGTCTTGTTCACAGTTTTTCAGTAGAGGCAAAGGCTACGTTTACACAGTAGGTAAAAGTGGCACGGATCCAGTTTTTTTTTTAGCTGTTCACATCTTTTAAATGTGATCTGTATGCGACATCAGTCTGAATAGATCAGCTCCTAAACAAAAGAACAATGCTTCGCGAGGCGGAGGTAAACAGTCATGACAGCCAGCGAACGCCTGTCGCTCCTGGAGCTTTCAGTTTTGTCTTTGCCAGCATCGCAGGAGTGATTATGAAGCTCCAATGCTTGACAGCTGGACTCATCACTCAGAATGTGTTCAAGTGCACGTTATTCAGCCACGGTCACCTCTTTGGTTTGTGTCCTATTTGAACTTGGAGCGGATGGATGAGTTTCTTCTATCTTTTGGTACAGAAATATCAGCCTAAATGTTTATGAGTCTCAGCAGCGTGAAATGATGACGAATGTCGAGTTGGACTGACGTAAAAATGGCATGCATTCCCTTTTGGCTGGTCAGACTGAGTAGCACTGCCCAGATTGGATACGGATCAGATTTCAGTACCGCATACGAAAGCGTCTCAAATCGGAATTGGAAATGTCAGATTCAGATTCAGAGTTTATCTGTTCACACTGACACACAGACACACATCTGCGTCAAATATGAGGGAGAAAAAAAAAATCGGATTTGGGTCACTTTTATCTGCTGTGTGAACAAAACCAAAATGTCTCCGGGTATCTGGGAAAATGCTCTTAAGTGATTACCTAAAAAATCTGTAATTTGAATCCAGTATGAATCTGCACTTTCTCTCTTTTGTACAATCTGGCAGTAGTAATTGTGGAGTGATTTTAATCCAGTATGAATCTGCAGTGTGTAGTTTTACAGTCTGACTGTAGTAATTGTGGAGTGATTTTAATCCAGTATGAATCTGCATTGTGTGTAGTTTTATAGTCTGACGGTAATAATTGTGGAGTGATTTTAATCCAGTGTGAATCTGCAGTGTGTGTAGTTTTACAGTCTGACTGTAATAATTGTGGAGTGATTTTAATCCAGTATGAATCTGCAGTGTGTAGCTTTACAGTCTGACAGTAATAATTGTGGAGTGATTTTAATCCAGTATGAATCTGCAGTGTGTGTAGTTTTACAGTCTGACTAATAATTGTGGAGAGATTTTAATCCAGTGTGAATCTGCAGTGTGTGTAGTTTTACAGTCTGACTGTAATAATTGTGGAGTGATTTTAATCCAGTATGAATCTGCAGTGTGTAGTTTTACAGTCTGACTGTAATAATTATGGAGTGATTTTAATCCAGTATGAATCTGCAGTGTGTAGCTTTACAGTCTGACTGTAATAATTGTGGAGCGATTTTAATCCAGTATGAATCTGCAGTGTGTGTAGTTTTACAGTCTGACGGTAATAATTGTGGAGTGATTTTAATCCAGTATGAATCTGCAGTGTGTGTAGTTTTACAGTCTGACTGTAATAATTGTGGAGCGATTTTAATCCAGTATGAATCTGCAGTGTGTGTAGTTTTACAGTCTGACTGTAATAATTGTGGAGTGATTTTAATCCAGTATGAATCTGCAGTGTGTAGTTTTACAGTCTGACTGTAATAATTGTGGAGTGATTTTAATCCAGTATGAATCTGCAGTGCGTGTAGTTTTACAGTCTGACTGTATTAATTGTGGAGTGATTTTAATCCAGTATGAATCTGCAGTGTGTAGTTTTACAGTCTGACGGTAATAATTGTGGAGTGATTTTAATCCAGTATGAATCTGCAGTGTGTGTAGTTTTACAGTCTGACTGTAATAATTGTGGAGAGATTTTAATCCAGTATGAATCTGCAGAGTGTGTAGTTTTACAGTCTGACTGTAATAATTGTGGAGTGATTTTAATCCAGTATGAATCTGCAGCGTGTAGTTTTACAGTCTGACGGTAATAATTGTGGAGTGATTTTAATCCAGTATGAATCTGCAGTGTGTAGTTTTACAGTCTGATGGTAATAATTGTGGAGTGATTTTAATCCAGTATGAATCTGCAGTGTGTAGTTTTACAGTCTGACGGTAATAATTGTGGAGTGATTTTAATCCAGTATGAATCTGCAGTGTGTGTAGTTTTACAGTCTGACGGTAATAATTGTGGAGTGATTTTAATCCCGTATGAATCTGCAGCGTGTAGTTTTACAGTCTGATGGTAATAATTGTGGAGTGATTTTAATCCAGTATGAATCTGCAGTGTGTGTAGTTTTACAGTCTGACGGTAATAATTGTGGAGTGATTTTAATCCAGTATGAATCTGCAGTGTGTGTAGTTTTACAGTCTGATGGTAATAATTGTGGAGTGATTTTAATCCAGTATGAATCTGCAGTGTGTGTAGTTTTACAGTCTGACGGTAATAATTGTGGAGCGATTTTAATCCAGTGTGAATCTGCAGTGTGTGTAGTTTTACAGTCTGACGGTAATAATTGTGGAGTGATTTTAATCCAGTATGAATCTGCAGTGTGTAGTTTTACAGTCTGACTGTAATAATTATGGAGTGATTTTAATCCAGTATGAATCTGCAGTGTGTGTAGTTTTACAGTCTGACTGTAATAATTGTGGAGTGATTTTAATCCAGTATGAATCTGCAGTGTGTAGCTTTACAGTCTGACTGTAATAATTGTGGAGCGATTTTAATCCAGTATGAATCTGCAGTGTGTGTAGTTTTACAGTCTGACGGTAATAATTGTGGAGCGATTTTAATCCAGTATGAATCTGCAGTGTGTGTAGTTTTACAGTCTGACTGTAATAATTGTGGAGTGATTTTAATCCAGTATGAATCTGCAGTGTGTAGTTTTACAGTCTGACTGTAATAATTGTGGAGTGTTTTTAATCCAGTATGAATCTGCAGTGTGTAGCTTTACAGTCTGACTGTAATAATTGTAGAGTGATTTTAATCCAGTATGAATCTGCAGTGTGTGTAGTTTTACAGTCTGATGGTAATAATTGTGGAGTGATTTTAATCCAGTATGAATCTGCAGTGTGTGTAGTTTTACAGTCTGACTGTAATAATTGTGGAGTGATTTTAATCCAGTATGAATCTGCAGTGTGTGTAGTTTTACAGTCTGACAGTAATAATTGTGGAGTGATTTTAATCCAGTATGAATCTGCAGTGTGTGTAGTTTTACAGTCTGACTGTAATAATTGTGGAGTGATTTTAATCCAGTATGAATCTGCAGTGTGTGTAGTTTTACAGTCTGACGGTAATAATTGTGGAGTGTTTTTAATCCAGTATGAATCTGCAGCGTGTAGTTTTACAGTCTAACAGTAATAATTGTGGAGTGATTTTAATCCAGTATGAATCTGCAGTGTGTGTAGTTTTACAGTCTGATGGTAATAATTGTGGAGTGATTTTAATCCAGTATGAATCTGCAGTGTGTAGTTTTACAGTCTGACTGTAATAATTGTGGAGTGATTTTAATCCAGTATGAATCTGCAGTGTGTGTAGTTTTACAGTCTGACTGTAATAATTGTGGAGTGATTTTAATCCAGTATGAATCTGCAGTGTGTAGTTTTACAGTCTGACTGTAATAATTGTGGAGTGATTTTAATCCCGTATGAATCTGCAGTGTGTAGTTTTACAGTCTGACGGTAATAATTGTGGAGTGATTTTAATCCAGTATGAATCTGCAGTGTGTAGTTTTACAGTCTGATTGTAATAATTGTGGAGTAATTTTAATCCAGTATGAATCTGCAGTGTGTAGTTTTACAGTCTGACTGTAGTAATTGTGGAGTGATTTTAATCCAGTATGAATCTGCAGTGTGTGTAGTTTTACAGTCTGACGGTAATAATTGTGGAGTGATTTTAATCCAGTCTGAATCTGCAGTGTGTATTTTTACAGTCTGACAGTAATAATTGTGGAGTGATTTTAATCCAGTATGAATCTGCAGTGTGTATTTTTACAGTCTGACTGTAATAATTGTGGAGAGATTTTAATCCAGTATGAATCTGCAGTGTGTGTAGTTTTACAGTCTGACAGTAATAATTGTGGAGTGATTTTAATCCAGTATGAATCTGCAGTGTGTGTAGTTTTACAGTCTGACTGTAATAATTGTGGAGTGATTTTAATCCAGTATGAATCTGCAGTTTGTAGTTTTACAGTCTGACGGTAATAATTGTGGAGTGATTTTAATCCAGTATGAATCTGCAGTGTGTATTTTTACAGTCTGACAGTAATAATTGTGGAGTGATTTTAATCCAGTATGAATCTGCAGTGTGTATTTTTACAGTCTGACTGTAATAATTGTGGAGAGATTTTAATCCAGTATGAATCTGCAGTGTGTGTAGTTTTACAGTCTGACAGTAATAATTGTGGAGTGATTTTAATCCAGTATGAATCTGCAGTGTGTAGTTTTACAGTCTGACTGTAATAATTGTGGAGAGATTTTAATCCAGTATGAATCTGCAGTGTGTGTAGTTTTGCAGTCTGACGGTAATAATTGTGGAGTGATTTTAATCCAGTATGAATCTGCAGCGTGTGTAGTTTTACAGTGTGACTGTAATAATTGTGGAGTGATTTTAATCCAGTATGAATCTGCAGTGTGTAGTTTTACAGTCTGACGGTAATAATTGTGGAGTGATTTTAATCCAGTGTGAATCTGCAGTGTGTGTAGTTTTACAGTCTGACTGTAATAATTGTGGAGTGATTTTAATCCAGTATGAATCTGCAGTGTGTAGTTTTACAGTCTGACTGTAATAATTGTGGAGTGATTTTAATCCAGTATGAATCTGCAGTGTGTGTAGTTTTACAGTCTGATGGTAATAATTGTGGAGTGATTTTAATCCAGTATGAATCTGCAGTGTGTAATTTTACAGTCTGACTGTAATAATTGTGGAGAGATTTTAATCCAGTATGAATCTGCAGTGTGTAGTTTTACACACTGTAATAATTGTGGAGTGATTTTAATCCAGTATGAATCTGCAGTGTGTGTATTTTTACAGTCTGACTGTAATAATTGTGGAGTGATTTTAATCCAGTATGAATCTGCAGTGTGTGTAGTTTTACAGTCTGACTGTAATAATTGTGGAGTGATTTTAATCCAGTATGAATCTGCAGTGTGTAGTTTTACAGTCTGACTGTAATAATTGTGGAGTGATTTTAATCCAGTATGAATCTGCAGTGTGTAGTTTTACAGTCTGACTGTAATAATTGTGGAGAGATTTTAATCCAGTATGAATCTGCAGTGTGTGTAGTTTTACAGTCTGATGGTAATAATTGTGGAGTGATTTTAATCCAGTATGAATCTGCAGTGTGTAGTTTTACAGTCTGACTGTAATAATTGTGGAGTGATTTTAATCCAGTATGAATCTGCAGCGTGTAGTTTTACAGTCTGACGGTAATAATTGTGGAGAGATTTTAATCCAGTATGAATCTGCAGTGTGTAGTTTTACAGTCTGACTGTAATAATTGTGGAGAGATTTTAATCCAGTATGAATCTGCAGTGTGTAGTTTTACAGTCTGACTGTAATAATTGTGGAGTGATTTTAATCCAGTATGAATCTGCAGTGTGTAGTTTTATAGTCTGACGGTAATAATTGTGGAGAGATTTTAATCCAGTATGAATCTGCAGCGTGTAGTTTTACAGTCTGACGGTAATAATTGTGGAGAGATTTTAATCCAGTATGAATCTGCAGTGTGTAGTTTTACAGTCTGACTGTAATAATTGTGGAGAGATTTTAATCCAGTATGAATCTGCAGTGTGTAGTTTTACAGTCTGACTGTAATAATTGTGGAGTGATTTTAATCCAGTATGAATCTGCAGTGTGTAGTTTTACAGTCTGACTGTAATAATTGTGGAGTGATTTTAATCCAGTATGAATCTGCAGTGTGTAGTTTTACAGTCTGATGGTAATAATTGTGGAGTGATTTTAATCCAGTATGAATCTGCAGTGTGTGTAGTTTTACAGTCTGACTGTAATAATTGTGGAGTGATTTTAATCCAGTATGAATCTGCAGTGTGTGTAGTTTTACAGTCTGACTGTAATAATTGTGGAGTGATTTTAATCCAGTATGAATCTGCAGTGTGTGTAGTTTTACGGTCTGACTGTAATAATTGTGGAGTGATTTTAATCCAGTATGAATCTGCAGTGTGTGTAGTTTTACAGTCTGACTGTAATAATTGTAGAGTGATTTTAATCCAGTATGAATCTGCAGCGTGTGTAGTTTTACGGTCTGACTGTAATAATTGTGGAGTGATTTTAATCCAGTATGAATCTGCAGTGTGTAATTTTACAGTCTGACTGTAATAATTGTGGAGAGATTTTAATCCAGTATGAATCTGCAGTGTGTAGTTTTACACACTGTAATAATTGTGGAGTGATTTTAATCCAGTATGAATCTGCAGTGTGTATTTTTACAGTCTGACTGTAATAATTGTGGAGTGATTTTAATCCAGTATGAATCTGCAGTGTGTGTAGTTTTACAGTCTGACTGTAATAATTGTGGAGTGATTTTAATCCAGTATGAATCTGCAGTGTGTAGTTTTACAGTCTGACTGTAATAATTGTGGAGTGATTTTAATCCAGTATGAATCTGCAGTGTGTAGTTTTACAGTCTGATGGTAATAATTGTGGAGTGATTTTAATCCAGTATGAATCTGCAGTGTGTAGTTTTACAGTCTGACTGTAATAATTGTGGAGTGATTTTAATCCAGTATGAATCTGCAGCGTGTAGTTTTACAGTCTGACGGTAATAATTGTGGAGAGATTTTAATCCAGTATGAATCTGCAGTGTGTAGTTTTACAGTCTGACTGTAATAATTGTGGAGAGATTTTAATCCAGTATGAATCTGCAGTGTGTAGTTTTACAGTCTGACTGTAATAATTGTGGAGTGATTTTAATCCAGTATGAATCTGCAGTGTGTAGTTTTATAGTCTGACGGTAATAATTGTGGAGAGATTTTAATCCAGTATGAATCTGCAGCGTGTAGTTTTACAGTCTGACGGTAATAATTGTGGAGAGATTTTAATCCAGTATGAATCTGCAGTGTGTAGTTTTACAGTCTGACTGTAATAATTATGGAGAGATTTTAATCCAGTATGAATCTGCAGTGTGTAGTTTTACAGTCTGACTGTAATAATTGTGGAGTGATTTTAATCCAGTATGAATCTGCAGTGTGTAGTTTTACAGTCTGACTGTAATAATTGTGGAGTGATTTTAATCCAGTATGAATCTGCAGTGTGTAGTTTTACAGTCTGATGGTAATAATTGTGGAGTGATTTTAATCCAGTATGAATCTGCAGTGTGTGTAGTTTTACAGTCTGACTGTAATAATTGTGGAGTGATTTTAATCCAGTATGAATCTGCAGTGTGTAGTTTTACAGTCTGATGGTAATAATTGTGGAGTGATTTTAATCCAGTATGAATCTGCAGTGTGTAGTTTTACAGTCTGACTGTAATAATTGTGGAGTGATTTTAATCCAGTATGAATCTGCAGCGTGTAGTTTTACAGTCTGACGGTAATAATTGTGGAGTGATTTTAATCCAGTATGAATCTGCAGTGTGTGTAGTTTTACAGTCTGACTGTAATAATTGTGGAGAGATTTTAATCCAGTATGAATCTGCAGTGTGTGTAGTTTTACAGTCTGACTGTAATAATTGTGGAGAGATTTTAATCCAGTATGAATCTGCAGTTTGTAGTTTTACAGTCTGACTGTAATAATTGTGGAGAGATTTTAATCCAGTATGAATCTGCAGCGTGTAGTTTTACAGTCTGACTGTAATAATTGTGGAGTGATTTTAATCCAGTATGAATCTGCTGTGTGTGTAGTTTTACAGTCTGACGGTAATAATTGTGGAGTGTTTTTAATCCAGTATGAATCTGCAGTGTGTGTAGTTTTGCTGTCTGACGGTAATAATTGTGGAGTGATTTTAATCCAGTATGAATCTGCAGTGTGTGTAGTTTTACAGTCTGACTGTAATAATTGTGGAGTGATTTTAATCCAGTATGAATCTGCAGTGTGTGTAGTTTTACAGTCTGACTGTAATAATTGTGGAGTGATTTTAATCCAGTATGAATCTGCAGTGTGTGTAGTTTTACAGTCTGACTGTAATAATTGTGGAGTGATTTTAATCCAGTATGAATCTGCAGTGTGTAGTTTTACAGTCTGACTGTAATAATTGTGGAGTGATTTTAATCCAGTGTGAATCTGCAGTGTGTGTAGTTTTGCAGTCTGACGGTAATAATTGTGGAGTGATTTTAATCCAGTATGAATCTGCAGTGTGTGTAGTTTTACAGTCTGACTGTAATAATTGTGGAGTGATTTTAATCCAGTATGAATCTGCAGTGTGTAGTTTTACAGTCTGACTGTAATAATTGTGGAGAGATTTTAATCCAGTATGAATCTGCTGTGTGTGTAGTTTTACAGTCTGACGGTAATAATTGTGGAGTGATTTTAATCCAGTATGAATCTGCAGTGTGTAGTTTTACAGTCTGACTGTAATAATTGTGGAGTGATTTTAATCCAGTATGAATCTGCAGTGTGTGTAGTTTTACAGTCTGACGGTAATAATTGTGGAGTGATTTTAATCCAGTATGAATCTGCAGTGTGTAGTTTTACAGTCTGACTGTAATAATTGTGGAGTGATTTTAATCCAGTATGAATCTGCTGTGTGTGTAGTTTTACAGTCTGACGGTAATAATTGTGGAGTGATTTTAATCCAGTATGAATCTGCAGTGTGTAGTTTTACAGTCTGACTGTAATAATTGTGGAGTGATTTTAATCCAGTGTGAATCTGCAGTGTGTAGTTTTACAGTCTGACTGTAATAATTGTGGAGTGATTTTAATCCAGTATGAATCTGCTGTGTGTGTAGTTTTACAGTCTGACGGTAATAATTGTGGAGAGATTTTAATCCAGTATGAATCTGCAGTGTGTAGTTTTACAGTCTGACGGTAATAATTGTGGAGTGATTTTAATCCAGTATGAATCTGCAGTGTGTAGTTTTGCAGTCTGACGGTAATAATTGTGGAGTGATTTTAATCCAGTATGAATCTGCAGTGTGTAGTTTTGCAGTCTGACGGTAATAATTGTGGAGTGATTTTAATCCAGTATGAATCTGCAGTGTGTAGTTTTACAGTCTGACTGTAATAATTGTGGAGTGATTTTAATCCAGTATGAATCTGCAGTGTGTAGTTTTACAGTCTGACACATTTTTTATGTTGAGTAAATTGACTATTCAAATCCTTCAAAATCTTACTTTATTCAGCCTAACCTAATTATGCATCGGTAGTGCTGAAGTCTGGCCTATGTTTTTGTTTGATTTGCCGTGTGTAGGGTGATAGTGGACGTAAGCGGGGTCGTCAGGGCTGGGACATCAGCCTCCGGAGGAGACCTGTCCCCAGAATCACCTATCAGGCTGGAGAACCTTACCGCATCAGCAGGAGAGAGATGGAGGAAATGCTCGCCCACTGTAGAAAAGAAGAGGTGGGTGAGAGAGAGAGAGAGAGAGAGAGAGAGAGAGAGGGATAGAGAGAATAGAGCTCTGAGGTCATGCGCCGTTTAGTACTTAGGCCTAAGTTTTGTCTTCGGGAAAACTAAATGGAATTTTTGAAAAATTCGGAAGTCCGGAAGTCATTGTATATCCTATACAGATATTACATGTAGTGCATGGTAACACTGCTGTGTGTTTAATTGACATCAGTACGTTTTAGTTAAGTAGGTTAAGTAAAGCTTCTGCTATAACCAGGGGTTAAATCAGGATTTTGGCCTGTTCAGTGTATGTGGTATTATATGGGGTTACGGGGAGTAAAAGTGTGGAGGTGCTGTGTCCTTCACTCTGTTCTCCTCCTACATGGCCTGCTGTTGGTGTGTGTGTGTGTGTGTGTGTGTGTGTGTGTGTGTGTGTTTGAGAGAGGCTGCTGACTGGCTACAGCTGCTAAAGGAAAACCCTACACTGGCCACTTGTGATATTTTAAACATCTGGTATTTTTAGATAAATTGTTATGGCTATATTGATTTAACATATCAATAATGTGGTGGGTCCACCAGACCAGACTGAGTAACAAACACATCAACACCACATAAGGGTTAATATTCCCTCTCTGACCGTTTTAGCATCAAAATTCAAAAATATTTTCGGATTCTTTTCTGACAAAGGTGAAAATCACACAGTGAAGAGTTCAGTGGGCGTGTCACCTAACCGAGTAGATGTTATCTGTCGGCTCAGTTTATCAAATTGAGTGGATGAAATTGATTTTACGTTGTTTACTGGTCACAGGAAGGTTCCGGAGCTCAGCTTTAGGCCCCATTTAAGCCCTGATGTTAACGACGCTGTGATATAAAAGCACCAGTTACTTAATCTATAGACTAGCACTGCCAAAGCCACTAAACTACCACACTCAAGGCAGCTCACATGGGCTGCTTTGGTGTGGTTGCCAGTCCAGTGGTGTCAATATTAATGTGTGATATGGCACGTCTTAAAAAAGAGGGTTCTTCACAGGTTCTTTAGGGGAGACAGTGGCTCTTTATAGAACTATAGTCTTTACTAAAGAATCCTTGAAGAAGCGTCTTTCGTAGGAGTGTAAGCTTGCATGCAGTTTATATGTAGAAATATATTTGACTATTTGTTTTTTTCTACACCTTTCTGAAACCTCCTCAGAACCCTCCAACCCTCTGGCCTGTCTCAGGTTTTCCACATCTGAAATCTGGCAACCCAAGTGATATTAAATGGGAAAACCTATGTACAACGTAATGTTCAGCTCTTGGAACCTGGTTAACCATATAGCACGATAAGGGGTTATTTTCAAAGATGTCAGAACCAGGCTTAGAACCAGGACCTGAAACAAAATGATGAGGCATCCTCAGAGGCCTGTAATGTGTAGAGGGAGAGCTGCTGGTGGTTAGGCTACTCAGACAACGGGTGAAGGAAAGCAAGTGGAAAAGTAGAAGCAGGTCTGAGGAAGAGTGCGAAGGTAAAAAGGCGTAAGGCTGGTTTGTGTGTGTGTGTGTGTGTGTGTGTGTTAGCAGTGAGAGTTCGAGAAGTAGCATAGTCTAAAAAAGTAAGTAGAAAGCACTTGACACACATATGGAGGCTTTGATCTGAATTAACAGCACACACTGTGTGTGTGTGTGTGTGTGTGTGTGTGTGTGTGTGTGTGTGTGGAAAGTGAGCCTCAGTGGAAAGTCAGTCGGTTTAGTGCGACTTCAGTTCCACTGACACCCTCTACTCCGAGTCGGAGGCCCTGTTTCCTGTGAGGGGCGTAAGGTGAGCGAGTGTGTGTTATGGTAGTAAGGATGGTGTGTGTGTGTGTGTGTGTGTGTGTGTGTGTGTGTGTGTGAGAAACCTCATTGTGCTTTCAGACATTTACATGTGCAGGAAATCGTGCTGCTGCTGAATGTGTGTTTCAGGCTTTGTGTTTGTGTTCTATGGCTGTGACCTGAACACAGTTCATGTTCCACGTTTGTATTGGTGCTGCTCATTTGTGCGTCTGTGTGGTACCGCAGTTGGGGGGGTGGGGGGGTGGGGGTGCAGCATGGAGGTACGTTATCTTTATTGTGATTAATTACTCCACTATACGCTTCTCTGAGGATCTCAGGGATATCGCCTGTACCTCTAGAACACATTGCATGATCATCGGTGTGGTGGGGGGTTCACACTGGACGGCTTTTTTGAGGACCACGTGTTTTCTGCAGTCTCCTGTGGGAGAGATTTTTTTGTTTTGTTTTGTTTCGTGTGCTGGTTTTTGTACCGAACGCTCCAGGTACTGTGACCAGAAGAAATGTAAACTCAAAGAGATTTCAAGTCCAGATAGGCTACTACTGTGTCCTGTGCTGACCAATCAGATCAGGAGGAGGGTGGGCCTTCAGGGACGGTTGCAGGTGCTGAGAACCCTGAAATGTGTTAAAACGGGCGAGTGCCAGAGTTTTCTGTCTATACATGCTAACACGTTAGCTGGCCGGCACAGCTGACCGATACTTATCGTTGCTTGGGAGACATAAAACCACAACCAGGGTTCCAAAAAAACGCAACTGTGAACCTCAAGGCATAAGAAGACAAAGCAGCGCACCTGCGTTTTTCTGCTTTCAGGAAAATCAGTGTGAGCTCAACCTGAAAAAACACGCCTCTCCACCAATCACGGTCGCCTCTAGACGTTCCCTCCTCTGTCAAGAGAAGGAAGAACTTCGCCAGAACTCCTCAAAACAGGCCTAACGTCTATAGGCAAGCACCCAAACTAAACATAAACGTTACATGTAGCAGGTGAACAATTCAGCAGTTTCAATATAATATCTAGAACATAAAGGTGAAGAATTTTCTTCGGTAAATATAGATAAAAAGTCTTATTCAGTAATACTGTCTAGAACATACAGGGGGTTTCATTCAGTGAAGAACAACCTTCACCTCTTATTCAGTAACATATCTAGAACATACAGATGGAGAATTTTAATTCAATAAATATATTTAGAGAAACCAAGTGAAAAGTTTTATTCAGCAATGTTATCTAGAACATATGAGGGGTGGTTCATTCAATTAAAATAGCTAGAACCTACAAGTGATGAATTTTATTTGGTGACTTATGTTCAGATAAAATAGTTGAGGCTAATTTGGTAACATATCTAGAGCATACAGATGGGGGAGTTTCATTATCTAGAACAATTGTATTTGTATTTGGTTAAAAATGACTTGTGATCTTTTAGAATTGAAAATAATAAAGAAAATGCAGGCTCGTCAATACAGGATGAAAATATAAACATTTGTTTATATGAATTCCATTTTAATGTTTATTTACTGTCATTTAAAAAGTGTCATTATTATTATTAGTAATGAGTGATTATATGTAAACTACATATACGTTTATAGTATAAGCAGTTCTGTAATGTAAATCATATATACATGACAGTAATAACTCTAGACTCCTGAGGGTTCTAAGGGTCAGTGTGTCAGAATCTGTGGTTCTTTAGGCCTGGGCTGTCCTCATCTCACCCAGCTGAGCCTCTCCCTCCTGGGCAGAACAGTGGAGGGCAGGCCCCTCTCTCTGCAGCCTCTGGATCTAATCACAGCCTGGCAGACAACACAGCTCCCTCTGAACCTACAGGAAAGCCTAATCACTAACACGTGTGAGAGAGAGAGGGAGATAGAGAGAGAGGGGGGGGGGGGGGGGGGGGGGGGTGGTAGAGAGAGTGAGGGGGGGGGGGTAGAGAGAGAGGAGGGTAGAGAGATCAAGAGAGGGAGAGAGAGGGGGGATAGAGAGAGAGGAGGATAGAGAGAGGGAGAGAGAGGAGGATAGAGAGAGAGGAGGATAGAGAGATCAAGAGAGGGAGAGAGTGAGAGAGAGGGGGGATAGAGAGAGAGGAGGATAGAGAGATCGAGAGAGGGAGAGAGTGAGAGAGAGGAGGATAGAGAGATCGAGAGAGGGAGAGAGAGAGGAGGGGATAGAGAGAGAGGAGGGTAGAGAGATCAAGAGAGGGAGAGAGTGAGAGAGAGGGGGGATAGAGAGAGAGGAGAATAGAGAGATGGAGAGAGGGAGAGAGTGAGAGAGAGGA
>NC_051214.1:3830051-3832551 GCF_015220715.1 Pygocentrus nattereri
ACATACACTATATTGCTAAAAGTATTCGCTCATCTGGCTTCACACGCATATGAACCTGAGTGTGATCCCATTCTTAATCTATAGGGTTTAATATGATGTCGGCCCACCCTTTGCAGCTATAACAGCTTCAGCTCTTCTGGGAAGGCTTTCCACAAGGGTTAGGAGTGTGTTTATGGGAATTTTTGACCGTTCTACCAGAAGCAAATTTGTGAGGTCAGACACTGATGTTGGACGAGAAGGCCTGGCTCACAGTCTCCGCTCTAATTCATCCCAAAGGTGTTCTATCAGGTTGAGGTCAGGATTGGTGCATTGGTGTCATGTTGGAGCAGGAAGGGGCCAAACTCCCCAAACTGTTCCCACAAAGTTGGGAGCGTGAAATTGTCCAAAATCTCTTGGTGCTGAAGCTTTAAGAGCTCCTTTCACTGGAACTAAGGGTCCGAGACCAACTCCTGAAAAACAACCCCACACCATGATCCCCCCTCCACCAAACTTTACACTCAGCACAATGCAGTCAGGCAAGTACCGTCTCCTGGCAACCACCAAACCCAGACTCGTCCACCAGATGGAGAAGCATGATTGGTCACTCCAGAGAACACGTCTCCACTGCTCTAGAGTCCAGTGGCGGCGCTTTACTCCACTGCATTCCACGCTTTGCACTGCGCTTGGTGATGTAAGGCTTGGATGCAGCTGCTCGGCCATGGAAACCCATTCCATGAAGCTCTCTACACTGTTCTTGAGCTGATCTGAAGGCCACATGAAGTTTGGAGGTCTGTAGTGATGGACTCTGCAGAAAGTTGGTGACCTCTGTGCACTATGCCCCTCAGCATCCGCTGACCCCACTCTGTCATTTTACGTGGCCGACCACTTCGTGGCTGAGTTGCTGTCGTTCCCAATCGCTTCCACTTTGTTATAATCCCACTGACAGTGGACTGTGGAATATTTAGTAGTGAGGAAATTTCACGACTGGACTTGCTGCACAGGTGGCGTCCGATCACGGCACCACGCTGGAACTCACTGAGCTCCTGAGAGCGACCCATTCTTTCACTAATGTCTGTAGAAGCAGTCTGCAGGCCTAGGGGCTCGGCTTTATACACCTGTGGCCATGGAAGTGACTGGAACACCTGAATTCAGTGATTTGGACGGATGACTGAAGACTTTTGGCAGTATAGTGTATATCCACAAACACTCAAAGAACAGTGTCTGTGCTAAAAGGGTTCATTGGCAAAAAGGTTCTCCAGACTGATGGAGATGGCACCAAAAAGGCTTCTGCTAGTCAAGCTTGTGAGAATAGAAGAACCCTTTTTGGTGCATTACAGAACCCTTTTCAACAAGGTTCTATATAGAACCTTGTACTACACTCTCAGTCAGCTTGAGGAAGCATTTCACCGTGCAAGGAACCATTGAATCATGCAGCTGGTTCTTCGAGTTTTCACGGTTCTATATAGACGAACTGTCCTTACTGAAGAACCCTTGAAGAACCATCATTTCAATAGTGTAGTTCTGGGCCTGGACACCCTGTTAACAGGTGTTGCGTTGCTTGTTTAAGGATGTTGTTTACGCTGTTGTTGTTTACAGTTTCAGAGGTTTTTCTAGGACTGAGTTGCTGAGAGACGTTGAGACTCTTGCTGTTTAGGGTAAAGTAAGACAGTGCGGTCTTTCTTCCTTTCTTTGTTCCTTTCTTTCTTACTCCCCACCTTCACTCCCTCTGCCCCCCCCCCCCCCCCCCTCGCTCCCTCTCACTCCCTCTCACTCTCTCTCAGGTCAGAGGTCAGCGTAGTGTAAATGTTGGTAGAACAGCAGCGTCTCTGTTCTCCTGCGAGCTGCACTGGAGCTCATTCTATAGGCTGCTGTAGCTGTAACTCAACCCCAGCTGAACCCAGCCAGCACCTCCACATAACCCCCATATACAACACACACACACACACACACACACACACACATGCACATCCCATTTGCAAGCGTTCTTCTAAGGAGGTAGAAATAACAGAAATGGGTTTCCTATGTTTTCGTATTTGTGCTTAGAAGCCTTAGAAAAGGTAGTTACATATCGCTGCTGTCGGAACAAAACCTCGTATCTCTATTTTGGTCGCTTTTCAGTTTTTTGACATAATTTGAAAAAAAAAACTGTTGCTCTTTACACACACACACACACACACACACATCTTCTAAGCCGCTTCTCCCTCAGGGTCGTGGGGATGGGGGGGCGGGGTGCTGGAGCCTATCCCAGCGGTGATCGGGCAGAGACAGGATACACCCTGGACAGGTCGCCAGTCTGTCGCTCTTTACGTTTTTCGTAAATTTCATGATGAACGGACCAAAAGAAACGACCCAAAATGACCTGGAAAAAATCCTGGTCCCATTGACTTTCATTAAAAGTACAGAACGTTTTCTGCTTCTCCTGCTAAGTTACCATTTTGGAGATACAAGGTTTTGCCACATTCAAAGCTGTTGTAAACTCCACAGTGGACTCCAACTTTGACTCTGATGCTGATCACATGGA
>NC_051214.1:3842551-3857551 GCF_015220715.1 Pygocentrus nattereri
AGAAATTGATTTAAGCTTCACTATCAGACCTTAGAGCCACTGTAGAATCTTTGAGGGAACCTTTACACTGTTTATAGCTCGATGAACGAGAAATGTTCCTCTACAGAACTTTTATTTCTATCAGTGTTACCTAACTAATGAGCCTCATTCATCCCTACATCACCACACTTTTGTCTCAAACCTTGTTTAACTGTTAAATAATCTCTAATAGTCCAGCTTATATAGTTTCAGACAGTATGTGACCTACAAACGTGAACAAACCTACGAACGAAATTAGTCTCCAAAACACAGTTCAGCCTTAACTCATCCGTATCCGTCTGTGTCTTAAGGAAGAGAAGAAGGCCCACGAGGTGGAGCCGATGATGAACGACGGCATGGCGGACCAATCCGGAGAAGAAGCTCAGAAGAAGGAAGAGCAGCCCGTCATCAGTCTCCCGCCCACTCCCACCCCTCAGACTCCACCCCCTCAGCAACAGCACACAGACCCCGCCTCCCCCACCGTTGCCACGACGCCTGAACCCGTTCCCGTCGCCTGCAGCAACAAAAGCCTACGCAGGTCTTGCGAGGCGGAGCCAGAATATGAGGTATATTTACGTTCTTTACATTCTTTATATTTGGCAGATTCTGTTGTGAATGAGGCGGCACAGTGGCTCGGTGGGTAGCACTGCTTTCTGCGCTTGCCTCACAGCAAGGAGGGCCTGGGTTCGATTCCCCGGCCGGGCGACCAGGGTCCTTTCTGTGTGGAGTTTGCATGTTCTCCCCATGTTTGCATGGGGTTCCTCTGGGTTCTTCGGTGTCCTCCCACTGTCCAAAGTCATGCAGTCAGGCCAATTGGACATGGTAAACTGCCCCTGGGTGTGAGTGAATGTGTCCATCCTTTGATGGACTGGCAACCTGTCCAGGGTGTGTCCTGCCTTTTGCCCGATGACCGCTGAGATAGGCTCCAGCACCCCCAGAAGGACCCAGAAGGAGATGCGGCTTAGAAGATGCATCAGAGACGTTTGGTGCACTAGAGCTAGGAATCTAATGTAGCTAACTAAGCTAGCTAGCAAGTAATGGAAGCTTATATCCCACTAACTAACACTATAAATAAAAATGTGCAGAAGGACATTACATGGATAGTTTGATGATGATGATAATAAATAATAAATAATTTTGTGCGTTTGTGTAAGGATGGCCGCGGGTTTGGGATCGGCGTGCTGGTGTGGGGGAAGCTGCGGGGTTTCTCCTGGTGGCCCGGCCGCATCGTGTCTTGGTGGATAACTGGGAGAAGTCGAGCTGCAGAGGGAACTCGATGGGTCATGTGGTTCGGAGATGGGAAATTCTCTGTGGTAAGTGGGCCAGACTTTCAGAATTATTTCTCAAAAAAAATGTTTTAAGAACGATTAAAACAAAAGATACATTCAATTTGAATGCATATCGATTGGCCACCGAAGAACATTGAACTCCCTGTCAGGTTCATGAAACCAGTTTGAGACTTTTGCTTTATTGTTGAGGCCATAAAGTGATGCACATGGCCAGCAACAGTATTCAAATAGACTGTTCAAGCGATTCAAATGACGGCTGTTTGGGATCAATAGCCTGGACTGTTCACACAAGGCAGGTTGGGTTCATGGATTCATGCCTTTGCCACCAAATTCTGACCCTACCATCTGTGTGCCTAATGAGAAGTTGAGATTCATCAGACCAGGCTACGCTTGTTTCAGTCTTCAACCGTCAGCAGTTTTGGTCAGCTTCAGCTTTCTGTTCTTGGCTGACAAAAATGGTGATGTGGTCTTCTGCTGTTGTAGCCCATCCACCTCAAGGAGTTACTGTCTTTCTGACGCTGGTCTGGCCATTCTCCACTGACCTCTCTCAGCAATAAGGCGTTTCTGTCCACAGAAATGCTGATCTTTATTGGATGTTTTTCTTTATTGCATTATTCTGAGTAACTCTAGAGACGCTGCTTGTGAAAATCTCAGGAGATCAGCAGTTATAGAAATACTCAAACCAGCTCGTCTGGCTTCAACAATCAAGACACGGTCAAAAGATCACAAATGTTCCCTATTCTGATGGTAACGCTGCAGCAATCCTGTGGGGCAAAACTTTACCTGACCATTTTATATATATATACATACATAAATGTGATGATCCTTTAGAAGCTGCAGTGGTCTGTTTGCTTACTGACATTCTGGAACAGCACAACATTTAATAATTTCCCCACATTTTTCATTCACTCCCATAACACACTGTCTGGAGGAGCAAAAAAAGTGACCATATTTAGATGCATTTGTGGTTGTGACATCACAACCATGATGAATTCCAAATGAGCTGCTTTGGTAATGTAGTTTCCATATATGGACTGCGTGGACTTGGGAGTGAGTGCTACATTTTGAGCCTTAAACGAGGACTTGGGCCCTTTTCATGTCATTGTATTTCACTTGTTAATGCAGTAGAGGTCCAGGCCTGTGCAGAGCATGCCGTCCCCACGACTGAGGAACTACCTCTCCATTAAAAATGATGTAACAAAATAAAATAGCATTTTGATCACAGGGCCTTTGCCAGTCATCCAACTGAATTTTACTCTGACCTCCGCAGACATTGACAGTGTGTTAGCAGAAAAGGGAACGGAGTGCAGTACAGGCTGAGAGATGTTTTGAGAGTGAGATAATTCAGGGTGCTGTGAAGATGGAGATGAAAGCTGACTCATATCAGATTTTAGAAGGCAATCATCTGTTACATCTAGAAATTAGACCTGAAATAGGAGGCTGTCACACTTCATATTTGGCTCAGTCTTGATAAAAAACGATTAAGAGTCTTTATGTCACTTACATAATCCTCTCCTCCTCTCTCCTCAGGTGTGTGTAGAAAAACTGTTGCCTTTGAGTTCATTTTCTACTGCCTTTCATCAGCTTACCTACACCAAACAGCCCATGTACAGAAAAGCTATCTACGAGGTGCTACAAGTGAGTCTTTTTCTTCATCTCTCACACACACACACACACACACACACACACGTTTATCCTGCTATACATATGAGGACGTCCATAGGTTTCTATTGATCTTTGTCTTACTTTAGCTATATAATACGACACCTAATCCTAAACCTAACCCTAACCTTAATCTCAGTACCAAAAGGCCATTTTCTTGCTCAAATAAGGTAATTGTGGTGAAAACAACACAGGCTTTTTTGCCGGTCCTCACCTGAGCAAAAAATTCATATAGTCCTGTCATAGTGAGGACATGGGGTCCTCACAAGTGTAGCACTACAAAACACACTCACACACACTTTCTCACTGTCACACACCAATCTCACACACATGCTTATGAAGTTTAATGTCAAAGTCAATGTGTTTTTCCATACAGACTGTGGAATTGCGTGTGTGTGTCCTGTGGATTCCTGTTCAAGCTTCAGTCGTGCCTGAACAATTTCTGATCCCAACCCAAACTGACCCGAGTCGTACAGAATTCTGTCCAAAGTTTGCCTACATGGTCTAACCCAAACTGCTCCATCATCTTCATCATTATCAGTGAAGGCCCAGCCACACACGTGCTTGACAGCGAATCTTTCAATGAGCTATTTCGTGTTGAAGACTTCTAAAGCGAAAAAATTTCACGCTGATTCTGTTGTGAAGTTCAACTTTGGTGAACTGTATCAAATGAATTTATGTCACCTGCCAGCAGCACTGCTGTTTTGGCTGTGTTGATCTCTGAGGAGTCGGCTCTTCAGAACACTGAATCTCCAAAATCGAGAAAGAGCTCATATTAACAGTATTTGAAAGGAAATTCTTGCGCAGAGTCAAAGTCATTCAGAGTGATTTGTTTGCGACGTCTCTTTGTAGAATGGTGGTAATTTGGTGGCCAAAAGGTACTTATAAATCGAAGGGTTAAAAAAAAAAAACAGTGCTGTGTTATATGTTCATTAATGTAACGCTACACAGTGGTGGGAGACAGAACGTTCTTCTCCTCATTTAGCAGTCCCTTGGTAACGATGCCATAACTGCATTTCTTGGCATAATACTTGTTCATGTTGAATATTATTAATAATAATTTAAATTATTTTCTGAAAAATTGTGTAAAAAGTCCTACAAAAGAAGTGCCTAACAACACCCTTCCCTGTGACATAACCACAGTACTTCACAACCTCTCATGGCATTCATTTGTGATGATAGCTCTGGTTACATTACTCCATAATTTAATAGCCAGGTGGCCAGACACCCTGTAACGCGGAGCGAGGAGTCGGACGCATGTGCTGAGATTTTTATTAAGGGCAAATCCAGGGTCGTGGTCGATACAGTCCAGGTTCAAATGGCCAATGCAGAGAGCAGGAGGGACAGACATGACAAAGAACATGGAAATCCAAATGCTGACCCGAACAAGCAAAACAAACACATCAAACAATCAGCATGATCAAAGGCTTACAAGCAAAGACCATTGAAAACTAGGGGCAAACACAGGGCTTAAGTAATTACAGGGATGACGTGGGACAGGTCGGAAACAGGTGAAACGAATCAGGGGCGGAGTCACTAAACAAGGGGGCTGGACCAAAAAAAACAAAACAAAGAAAACATGTGGACTATCAAAAGGTAAACAAAAAGCACATGGGGGAGTGGGAGGAGGAAGTCGTGACACACCCGTTTTCCAGGAGCAGTGACCTTTTTGGTCACCTGTCCCCGGCTGGAGCTGTCCCCAGAAATGTCCTCGGTTTCAACTGCTAATATAAATACACAGGAAAGTCCTAAAAAAGACCTGCGGCAGAGCAGACAGGCAGATATCTTACACTGTGTTTGTTTCAGCCAACAGAGGGCGCTATATACTGAGCACTTTTACCACTTTCTCGCCTAGTTTTAAAGAACGCTGCTGCGTAAAACTCGACCAGAAGCGAGCGTCATAGTTCCATAGTTTACTATTTCTGACACGGTTTACCAAGTTAATTTAATCAGTCGGGCTGCATCATTATTTATTACAGTACAGCAGTTACTATAGTCAAAACACATGCAATTGGAAATGTCCCCGTTGTTTATATCATAGTTAAAAACAGTGGATATATTAATAATATATTAAACGCTGAAGTAAAATTGTCCCTGGTTACTTCATGAAAATAGGGAGGAAGACTAGTGAAAAAAGCGGAATAAATCTGTTAAAAGTGGGAGCCATACGTAAAATACCAACATGACTCTGACCCAACACATATTTCAAGCTCTAATTCCCATACATATGTGTGCAGACGGCCAGTATGCGGGCAGGAAAGCTGTTCCCGGTGTGTGTGTCCACCGACGACTCCGACTCGGCGAAGAATGTTGAGCTGCAGACCAGACAGATGATCGAGTGGGCCAGTGCAGGATTCCTTCCAACCGGAGCCAAGGGCCTGGAGCCCCCGCCAGGTTACACATCCAATACACTGACTCTGTACTGATGCTGCGTTCAACATATCCATAAACAAGTATATATCATGTTCAAATGAGGCCAAAAACACTTACTGAGCCCTTTCGTCCAACATTCAATGTAGGAATAAAGCGACTTGAAGGTACAGATCATCACGTGAAGTGTACCAATGTAGCAGCTGTTTAAGTGCTTATTACTCTTATATGTTATTTTCCCCTGAAGCCCGTTTTAACATCTATGTTGTTTAATATACCAAAAATCATTTTTACGTGAATTATGCCGATTAAACGAGCTCTGTTCTATCTGGCTGTCTTGTATTTTGGCTCATTCAAAAGGCAGAACACTCAGAACACTCCTTACAACTTCAACCTGAGTGGGCGGGGCTAAACTGCTGTAGGCGCTTTCCAGTTTTTGACATAATTTGAAAATGTCTGTTGGACTTTACATTGTTTGTAAATTTCACGAAAGATGGACCAAAAGAACTGAATAAAATTACTGGAAAGACGTCTGGTTCCATTGACTTACATTTAAAGTAAAGCAGGTTCTTCCCTTCTCCTGTAAAGTTACCATTTCAGAGATACGAGGTTTTGTTCCGATACGATAGCGATATACGTGAATGTGACTGCATGACATCACACAAATAGTGAACAAAACAGGCTGGAGAGAATAAACAATGTTGACCCAGTTCTTCATTTAGGAAATAAAGAAAATCGAGTTTTTTGTGATAAAGGCGCCTCGAAGTCTTCGAAGGTTCAAAGATGTCGCTGCTGATAGACTGACAGATGAACATGATGGTGTAATCATTGTATTGAAAATACATCAAGAATGCTTAATCAAAATTTAAAAATTGTAATTTTGATAATTAGCTTTATCATTTTATTGCCGGGTGCATTACTGTACTGCCGTTAAGTATACAACTATACTGTCACACTTGTTTGGACACCTGATTGAATGATGTGCTTAAATGCTTGATTTGTCAGTTATCAGGTGAGGGACATATCGACATTGTCCCAAGACAAACATAATCTCCTATTTCTAACACGCCAGCCGTCCTTTGCTCTGAGCTGAACTTATATGATGAATAGAAAAGCCCCAGAATCACTTGGAATAAAACCTCTTTACATCAACTTACATTAAAAGTAGTTTTTCCCTCTCCTGTACTATTTTGCACATGCTTGTATTTATGTTGAAGATAAAGCAAAAGGTGTGTTTTACAGTGTTTGTGTGTGTGTGTGTGTGTGTGTGTTTCAGCGGAGCAAAGTCCCTACACTGAGGTGTATCCAGAGATGTGGGTGGAGCCAGAAGCTGCAGCTTGCCCGGCCCCTAAGAAACCCAGGAAAAGCAGTTTGGAGAAGCCCAAAATCAAAGAGATTATAGATGAAGGGACCAGAGGTATTAAACATACATACACTCACATGAGCTGTTATACACGCCAGACGTCCAACACTCAAACACACACTGCAAAAAATGGTATCTTGTCAAGTGAAATGGACCTGAACCTAGTCGATCTATCTAAAATGTCTCATGTTGAGATCGTCATGAGTTTATTATAAGATTATTCAAGCTATTTAACCTGTTTCACCTGTTTTAAGCCACTTTAATAAGTCAAGTGGTTTCACTGTGTTACTGGCAGATAATTCGGCTGGTTTCCAGCACATTTCTTACTACTAGCAAAAATGCCTGTTAATACAGTGAGATCATTTGACTTATTAAAGTGGCCTAAAACAACTAAAACAGGGCTAGAAATAAGCTAAATAATCTTAAAATGAGGTCACAACGATGTCAGCATTAGAAATATTTATATCGACTACATTTAAGATCATTTTACTTGACAATATATTTTTTCAGTGCACACACTCAGTTACACATGCAGCCCTGAGTGAACTAAACACATTTCAATAAAGTTTGCACCAAAATTTCAGCTGAAAATGGTCAAAAGCAGCACTTTTGGTTTTTAGCTGAAAGAAAAAAAAAAGTTGAAAATTGTGGCCAAAAGAAAAAACGCTGACAGATTTTTAGTTTAAA
Organism: Pygocentrus nattereri; assembly: GCF_015220715.1. Taxonomy (NCBI): domain Eukaryota; kingdom Metazoa; phylum Chordata; class Actinopteri; order Characiformes; family Serrasalmidae; genus Pygocentrus; species Pygocentrus nattereri. The sequence continues at coordinate 3,849,941 of NC_051214.1, forward strand.
AATTGGACGCAGTGGTTAAAAACGCTGCTCACTCCCTGTCCTGTGTCGGGAAGAACCTGGCAATACGATATACATCATGATACTAGTGTTACGATTCTATATATCGTGATATATCGTGATACTGTAAGCCAGGTGATACATTGCATTTTTGTGAAATCTAAATGAAGGAAAACTGTCATGGAATAAACGCATTCACATGCATAAAATCAGAGTAAAAGAAAAAGCCTAATAAAGAAAAATTACAACACTGCCATCTAGTGGTCGGTTGTGCTTAAACACAACATAAAACGGACCACCTGCCGCAAATCGGAGCATGTAAACCGTTCATTAAAAACGGAGTGTTTTTGAGAATCGATACAGTATCACAAAACATAATATTGCGATACTCAAGTGTATCGATATTTTCATACACCCCTTTTTAGCGCAGATGTGTTTCTATGAGATTTCATTAGATCGGGTTTATAATCTCTGCTCCTCTCTAGTGTCAGAAGAGGGGTCAGTGCTCAAGACACTTCTCCGCTAGAGGTTTGATTTCACTAGGAAACACAAAATCCCACTCGATACACAGAAAACAGAGAAGCAGAAAGGAAAGTCCCTGCGCAGCGACACCATCTGTACTCGCGGTTTATCAGTAGCCAAAGCCAAACTTCGTTGTCCTTTTGTGTGTTTTCCAGAGAGACTCGTGTATGAGGTGCGTCAGAAGTGCCGGAACATTGAAGGTGAGACGGGTGTCGTCTTTAAATTGCCCTTTCATTGACCTCTGGCCCCAGTTAGAGAGTTAATGGTCACTGCTGCTGCATCTGAGCTTGTATGTTCAGTAAAAGGTTTCCAAATGCATTTATCAAATACATCACTGCTGTCGGACGTTTTTAAACACTGTCCACTCACTGTCCACTCCTACCTCATCGGTCCACCTTGTTGATTTAAAGTCACAGATGACAGCTCAGCTGCTGCTGCACATCCTCTAGTCCTTCATCAGTGGTCACAGGACGCTGCACACAGGACGCTCTTGGCTGGATATTTTTGGTTCTCAGTCCAGCAGTGACACTGAGGTGTTTAAAAACTCCAATAGCACTGCTGTGATCTGTCTGATCCACTCAGACCAGCACAACACACACTAATACACCACCACCATGTCAGTGTTACTGCTGAGAATGACCCACCACCCAAATAGTACCTGCTCTGTGAGGGTCCATGGGGGTCCTGACCACTGAAGAACAGGGTAACAGAGTATCAGAGAAACAGATGGACTACAGTCTGTAACTGTAGAACTACAGAGTGCAGCTATACAGTAAGTGGAGCTGATAAAGTGGACAGTGAGTTTAGAACATTTCTGTGTGGAATATTTCCCCATATATTTTAAAACAAATGCATTTTACAGCATATTTGTTTAATATGACAGTTTATTCTGACTTTCGCTTTATATGTAATGTATGTCCTGACTGCTGTACACCCCACACCCGCTCCTGAGGGGCCGCAGCACAGCTGGGGAGTTTGTGCCACTGTTTCTGAGGCCTTCTTTGTGAACCGTGAAGCTGATGTTGTGGTTGTTATTGTTGTGTCCAGACATGTGCATATCCTGTGGAAGTCTGAACGTCTCACTCGAACATCCTCTCTTCATTGGAGCCATGTGTCAGAGCTGCAAGGTACCACACATACTGAGGGTCTGGATATGGAACTCTTACAATGGGTGACCCCTTAAATGGTCCAGGACCACCAGTGGGCTCAGAGTTGTATTACATGCCTGGGATTTTGAGGGGTTAAAGAACAGTTGTAAATAAATTGACACACTTGTCCACGTCGTATACATGCAGTCGACCAAACCTGCGAACCTGAAAGTGTGTTTAGAAATACAGCCATAATCTTACAACAGTTAGTTACGGCCACGCAAGCTGATTGGTTGAGTGGTGTTTCTCAACTTTGTTATCTTGAGATCACAAGATAGTTCACTTGTTATCTCAAGATAGCAACTTCACTGTCTTGAGATCACAAGAGAGTTGACTCTTTATCACAGGATGACAACTTTATCATGTGCGGAGCCCTGCTGGTGACATGTTGTATAAATAAAAATAATGCGTGGCCGCGACTTAGTAAGGCGTGGAACTGAGATGGTTAAGTCATGGCCACAACTTAGTAAAGTGTGGGAATGAGATCCTAATGCATGACCATGACTTTGGCGGTGATCTCATTCCCACGCCTTACTAAGTCGTGGCCACGCATTATTTTTATTCACACAGGATGTCACCAGCAGGGCTCTGTAATCATGAGATCACGAGAAAGTTAACTCGTTATCTCAAGATCACAAATTTGTTATCTGGAGATCACAAGAAAGGACTCTTTATCTCAAGATAACAACTTTATCATGAGATCACAAGACAATTAACTCATTATCTCAAGGTAGCAACTTCACTGTCTTGAGATCTCAAGATAGTTGATTCGTTATCTCAAGTTAACAACCTTGTTATCTTGAGATCTCAAGATAACAAGCTCTCAAGTTAAAAATGCAGAAAATTATAGTGACTTTGTGGCCTCTCCGGACTTCCAGCTCTATAGTTGTGTTGAAATACTGATGGTTTCTATGGAGCCTCGCTGGTGACGTCCCATATAAATAAATATAATGCATGGCTACGTCTTATTAATGCACGGAAACGAGATCCTAATGTGTGGCCACAATTTAGTAAAGCATGAGAATGAGATAATTAAATCATGGCTGTCTTAGTAAGGCGTGGGAACAAGATCCTGTCTTACTAAGTCATGGCCGTGGATTAGGATCTCATTCGCATGCTTTACTAAATTGTGGCCACACATTATTCTTATTTGTACAGGAAGTCACCAGCGGGGCTCGGTAGCTTCCTTACTTTCTCTTCTGTACATTTTTGGCTCTACACTTCCTCTTTCAGCTGAGCGAGACTTTCACACAGTGGCAGTGGTGGACAGTAACTGAGTATCTGAGTAAATGTAATTAGTTTCTGTACTTTAGTATTTTTGGTGTATCTGTACTGAAGTTTCTCCGTTCTGGGCGACTTTTTCCTTTCACTCCACTACATTTCAGAGTCTAATATCCGACTTTTTCCTCCTACATTTTGAGAAATCTGTCGTTCCTTTTGGTTTCTGTGTGTATAAAAACGTCACATGTCAAAACGAAAGAAGCGCAAAGCCAGAGCACCAATCAGGGCCCAGCGGTCACTTTGTTTAGAGCTGGTTTTGACCTGTTGGTCATACCGACCCAGTGCAGCACTCGGTTCAACGTCAGCGCAGCAGCGTAAAACTTTGGGAGAGTCTGTTCAACATAAATGATGAACTAACCTAACTTTGTGTAAATAGAGCTCAATATAGAAATATGTCCACATATGCAGTCGAGACTGACGCGGCTTTTTTCTGAATTTCTACAAACACCATTTCATTTTATAGTAAATGAGTTTGGGCTGGTTTATGTTTATGAACAGACGCCTACAGATCAACATAGTAAAGGAGCTCATCTGTGATCCTGAGTTTAAAGCCAGTTTTTATTCAACTTAAACTTGGAACTAAGTTGTAAATAAATCTGAAACTGAAACTTTGCTTGTGTGTAAAAAGTGATTTCAGAGCCACTCGGTTCTCCCTGATGGAAACTGTTTACCTTCAGTGTTTTGTGCTTCTGATCATTTTAATAGACGTCAGCGTCACTAATTAATGACGTTCTATTAAAAGACTGGTTTACCAAGAGAGACGCTGGAGGACTTTCACCTGAAATGAGTTCATGAAGCCAGTCTGGTTATAAAAATGATAACAGGACATCAGAGCCAGAATTACTCTTTTAGTACTTTTACTTTATACTTAAGTACATTTGAAGGGAAATACTTTAGTACTTTTACTCAAGTGGAGGTCTAAAGGGAGGAACTTCTACTTTTACTGGAGGAATATTTTACCTTGGGGGTCTCGACTTTAACTCAAGTACGTGGTTTGTGTAGTTCGTCCACCACTCCACATGTGGTCAGTCTCCCCCCGAACTGCCTCTGTTTATACCGTGAGCGACTCAGCAAGGCCTTGTACTGTGTGCAGAACTGCTTCCTGGAGTGTGCGTATCAGTACGACGATGACGGATATCAGTCCTACTGCACCATCTGCTGTGGGGGAAGAGAGGTGCTTATGTGTGGGAACAACAACTGCTGCAGGTACGTGTGTGTTTGTGTGTCAGTTCTCGATGCGTCTTCCTGAGTCTCGGCGCATTCGTGCCTTTACGTCTGTGGCACTGTTCAAAAGTTTGGAGTTCAGATTTTTACTCTTTTCAGTAATTTAAACCAAATCTGGTGCAGATAAATATATCAGATGATTCATGATGTTAAGATTCTACAGCTTATTAGGTTCAAATTATTTCCCGGAAGCTGTAATAAAATGTAATAATGAGATACAGCACTGTGCGAAAGTCTTAGGCCCCCAAGACACATTTTCAAAATGTGTTTATTTGTGTAGTTTGTGTTTATTTGCTGAGAAAAGTGTTAATATTTGAATGAACTAAATTTATAGAATATTCATTAATAATGATTTTATATATATATGTATGTATATCGCTGTTGTCGGAAGAAAAGCTTGTATCTCCATTTTTGACGTTTTTCATTTTTTGATATAATTTGAAAATACATGTTACCATTTATATTGTGTGCAAATTTCATCATGAATTGACTAAAAGAAACAGCCCAAAATGACTTGGAAAGACGTCTGGTTCCATTGACTTCCATTAAAAGTAGAGCATGTTTTTTCCTTCTCCTGCAAAGTTACCGCTTTAGACATACAAGGTTTTGTTCCGGCAGCAGTGAAATGTGAAAAAGACGTGCATTTCGCTCACAAACAACAAGCTAAATAACATTCAGACAAGCTTTCCATGGTTCTAAGCGCGGTTAACCGGTTCTTCAGAGCGATGGAGGGTGTGTTGTATGGCTCTATATAGAATCTTTTATAGAAACTGGTTCTTCTGTTGTGATGATGTCAAGCTTGCGACAACAGCAGAACCCTTTTTGGTGCCATATAGAACTCTTTTCAAACAGGTTCAATGTTCTCCATCAAGCCGAAGAACCATTTCATTTAAGCATTCTTAATAGAACCACAGCTCTTGAAGAACCTGATTTTGTAAATGTGTACACAAAAAAATATCTGAGGCCTGAATGTTTGTCCAACAGACGAAACTTCGGCCAAAGTGAACATTTTTGGCTGCTGGTCTTTGTTTAATTGTTTGCTATTTTAATATTTTTTATTAATTTGTTTTGCCTCAAAGTGAATCTTGGGGGGGTTTATAGCCTAAAATGCCATCCAGCATCCAAGTAGCTGCTACAGTATATACAGTCTTAACAACACTAACACAACACCACCACGTCGGTGTTACTGCAGTGCTGAGAATGACCCACCACCCAAATAGTACCTGCTCTGTGAGGGTCCATGGGGGTCCTGACCACTGAAGAACAGGGTAACAGTATCAGAGAAACAGATGGACCACAGTCTGTAACTGTAGAACTACAAAGAGAAACTATGTGGTCAGTGGAGCTGATAAACTGGACAGTGAGTGTAGAAACAAGGAGGTTTTAAAGTTATGGCTGATCTGGGTATATTGTTGTGCCTTTGAGCTGCAGCATGTATATGTATGGTTTATATTTCTGTGTGTGTGTGTGTGTGTGTGTGTGTGCAGGTGCTTCTGTGTGGAGTGTGTGGATCTGCTGGTGGGCACTGGCTCTGCGCAGGCTGCTATAAGAGAGGACCCGTGGAACTGCTACATGTGCGTCAGCAGGAATGTGTTTGGGCTGCTGCGGCGCAGAGATGACTGGACATCGCGCCTTCAGCTGTTCTTCGCCAACAACCATGACCAGGAGTTCGTGAGTCACTCACACTTGCGCCTAACACACTTCCACTTCAGTGGCTGTTGATGTGTGTCTGTGAGAGAGAACAGGATCAGGACGTAGGGGTCAGTTCAGGACTGTCGGACTGCAACTGCTAAAAACATATTAGAGAATAGAGCTTAAATCATTTGAGTGTGGTAAAGACCTGCCTGTGCCTGCCTCTTGCTTTAGAGTGGACTTTGTGTATTTATTTTATGTTTTGTTCAGATATTTTCAAAATCTGTGGTATTAAAAGGGGAAATTCACTGATTTTCAGAATTTCTGCGTTCAGTAGTTGAGGGATTCAGAGGGTTTGGTGTAAAACGGTTCAGACGTCTTTACAGTGGTGGTGATGGGAACCAGACGTCACCATGACTACAACACAGATATAGACACTTTATTTACCATCCAGAACCACCAGAGAACCTACACGAGTCTTCTGAGCTTATATGGAATGTAGATGATGGTAAAAATAGTCATAAACCTGAAAAAATAGGTTTCCTTATAGGGACTATTTCGTATGTGTGCCTCTGCCTTGATTTTAAAACATAAATTTTATACCACAACTTTCTTAATACAGTCGTAAAAGAGCATCATCAGGCAGTGAGTTCATAACCATCTCATGTAGGAACTTTCAGTGAGGAGCTTTTAGAGGGGGACGTCTGGTTCCCATCACCACCACTGTGAACGGCTCTGACTCGGCAAGTTTCTCTAGAACAGAGCGTTCCACACCGAACCGCTCAGAACGGCTCTGTTTACATCTCAAATGCTTAAATATGCAGAAATTTAGAAAAATCTGATTTAACGCTACATTTTCATAACAGTGGGCCGGACATATAAAAATCATCTAAAACTGGCATATGATTTTTAATGTCACATATTTGCTGCTTAAAATTGCTACACCCCCAACTTAAATCCCTTCCTGCATAGTGGTTTATTTTGAAAATGCATTATGAATACAACAAATATGCTCTTATTCTATACATCACTCTAATACGCTAGTTCTATAAATCGCTGCTGTCGTACATAAACCTCATATCTCCATTCTTGACGTTTTTCAGTTTTTGGCATCATTTGAAAATGCCTGAGCGCGTTTACATTGTGTGTAAATTTCATGATGATTGGACTAAAAGAAACGACACAAAATGACTTGGAAAGACGTCTGGTTCCATTGACTTCCATTAAAAGTACAGTAGGTTTATTCCTTCTCCTGTAAAGTCACCGTTTTGGAGGTACAAGGTTTTGCTCCGACACCAGCGATATGTAACATAACTAATGAAGTATAATAATAATTATTATGATAATCATTTATATCTAGAATGCCTGATGTCTCAAATGATATGGGAAAATGGCCTGTAATTAGATGAAAACGGTGTAAATCTATAATTACAGTATTTTATCGGTCATTTAACATCTAACTGTAATGTCTTATTAACATCTCTCTCACAGGAACCTCCTAAACTCTACACTCCTGTAGCAGCAGAGAAGAGGCAGCCAATCAGAGTTCTCTCTCTGTTTGACGGCATTGCTACAGGTCAGCTCACTGATCGCATTCATGTGTACGGTCGAAAGCAAAAGTTTGTGCACCCCTGGTCAAGTGACGTGTTTTCGTTGCTTTTCAAAATGAAAAGTCAACACACTTCTGCATGTTTTAGTGCACAGTCACTGTTTATTGGCTGAATTTACCATATTGGGAAAGAAATCTATAAAATATAAAATATAGCCTGCGCAAAAGTTATAGATATATATATAGTCATATTTAGGT
>NC_051214.1:3862551-3885051 GCF_015220715.1 Pygocentrus nattereri
CCCAATGTCTCCTGAACATAACAACATATGTGACTCTGCCATGTAAATACGTTCTATTTGTAATTATAACTGACCCAAAATCCAGAGGTTCTAAGGGTGAAAAGGCCTAAAAGGGTTAAACACAAAAGTACATGATTTTTTGTTTTGGCAGCATTCATACATTCCATAAAGTACTGCATGTATAAGGAACAAGACTCAGCACTGTCCCCTGGTGGCTATATGGAGAACCAGTTTGATTCAGAGTGTATCAGAGTAAGGAAAACACAAATGCAGAGGAATTTGGGCCAAATTACTGTACAGTGGAAAAACATGAAGTGCACATATTACAGTAAAGCGGTATTATACTCCTACAGTATTTTCATAATATCCGATAATAATTCAGTTCTGTTTTTCATGTTCACATTAGTTTTGTATTTTTAAGTGTTTTAGTAACAAAATACAATTTTTATGAAACGACATTGTTAAAAATGCAAATAAAAACCAAACTATCTACTTTATTTGAATATTGTTTAGTGCTCCTGGCCTTCGGCCCACCAAATACTGCATTCCCCCCAAAGATGATACCTCGGGCCTCCTCCCAGCAGACTTTCCCCACCTGGGAAAAAGCCAAGAGTCAATATGTATTTCATATTATATGCTTACATTTATTTTAGTTCAGGTTTTTTATTGAAAGTTATGTACATGTTAACATATTATTAAATGTAATTAACATTTTTATGATGCAAAAGCTCAGAAACTATGTCACTCTGACAGTGACCCTACTTGTGTCTCTCGCCACAGTGCAATCCAGTGATGATCGACGCCAAGGAGGTTTCGGCTGCCCACCGCGCCCGCTACTTCTGGGGCAATCTGCCCGGTATGAACAGGTGAGAGCAGCTGATCAGCCCAGATTCATAGCTTAGCACCTCCAGCTGAAGTGTAAGCCTATATTATCACACTCAGGTGAGTGTGCAGGTAAAAGTGTCAGTGTTTGATGGGGTGCTACTCTATAACAGTCACCTGTGTCATTTTTTGCGAAATTGCTAAAGGGGAATGCCACTGTTTTTCCAAAATTTGGGCATAATTAAATGGTTAAGATGTAAACAGTCGTTCGGAGTGGTTTGGTGTGAAATGCTCTGTTCTAGAGAAACTTACAGAGTCAGTTGGCTACCACAGTAGTGGTGGTAGGAACCAGATGTCCACCTCTTTGATCATATCATTCCCATTTGATCTTATCACTCCCGTTTGACCAGATCACTCCCGTTTGATAATATTGCTCCCGTTGGATTAGATCACTCCCATTTTAAAAGGCTTTATCACTCAGGATAGATTTTAAAGTTCTGCTAATAGATTTTAAGGCTCTAATGACCTTAAAGCACCGCTTCCATCACACAGTCTGTTAATGATCTCAGATCTGCAGATACTGACCTTCTCCAAAAAAAACCCTCTGTAAAGTCCAGAAAACGTGGAGAGACTCATTCAGTTACTCTGCTTCTAAACCGCGGAGCTCAGTTAACCTTTCATTAGACAGTCAAGCTCAGCGCTCACGTTTAATAAACATGTAAAATCGCAGCTCTTTACCTCAGCATTTCATTAAACTCTACTTCTCGTGGTGTTTATCTGATCATCTGTGTCACTTACTATGATTCTAAATTAATACCTATAATTCTGTGTATTACTGTCACTTTGAACTGCCATCAGCATGAAAAGTGCTATTTAAATAAAAATGATGATTATTATTAATAGTAGTATTATAAAAGAGAACCCAAAGAAAACAGATTATGTCATATTTACACGTGTAGGTTCACTGGTGGCTTTGGATGGTAAATAAAATGATTGGGCATCGTAGTCATGGTGACCCCTGGTTCCTATCACCACCACTGTAAGGAAACCCTTTCTCTGCTATGAGCTATTTCCCGTTACGTTTTAAAAAATGAAACAAAAATTGGGATTTCAGGCGGGTTAAAAGACCCGTATGTGATCTTTGGGTAGAAGTGGCTCTTGACAGACTCATAATGTTGATTTCTGAGCCTGAAGTATTTGGAATTGAGCCAGGAATTGCTCAGCCCGGCTGGGTTGGTGGCATCTTCATCTGTCACTGTCGGTATCTGGCAGAGGCCTCCAGCTTATGCTGTTGCTGAATATGCTGTAGCTTATGTACTTGTATTTGAAGCCAGTGATGAGGGTTTCTCTTCCTCTGCCTCTGCGGAAGTTAGACTCATCTTCTCAGGAGCTGTTGCCTCTTTCCATTACCGCTTGCACACCAGATCAGAAGCGGTTTCTCCGTCCGTCTGATGAAAAATAAACACATTTGGGTTTTTTCCTCTGTTTCTCTCTTCTTCAGGCCATTGACTGCCATGGCGAACGATAGGCTTGACCTGCAAGACTGTCTAGAACATGGCCGCACAGCCAAGGTGTGTGTGTGTGTGTGTGTGTTTCATTAGAATACTCCTAATGTTGGGTGAAGGCAGCTGTGTAGATGTGTTCTGGAGTTGTACAGCACTGTGCAAAAGTCTTAGACACCTAAGAACGTTATTTACAACCATTTAAGTTTTTCTTAGCCAGTACGGCTGGATATCATTAGAATAAATAAAGTTAAATACAGTAAAAAAAGTACAACGGCCTTTTAGGGCCTCTGTTAAAATTAAAAGTAGTAGACTTTGAGAATAAAGTTGTAATATTCAGAGGAATAAAGTCAGAATTACAGCGTTAAAGTGGCATTAATACCAGGAAAGGCTGCAATATTGTGGCCAAAGGCTTCGCGAAGGGAAGCAGGGCCTCCTCGTGTTAAATGAGGGGCGTTGAGTTGGTGGAGTTATACTTTCATATCGATTCACTCATTCATATCATCTCCCTGTCCGCCCTGCACATCAGCACCAGCCTGTTATAGTATACGAAACACAATACATACAACTAGCCCACCTTATCCTTGAAATATCCGTTTATTCATGGATTTATTATTGAAATATTATGAAAACATTGATTTTATTCGAAAAAAATACAACTTTGTTCTTGAAGTCTATTATTATTCTTATTCTTATTTATTTTAGTTTTTAAACTGTGGCCTAAACCGTGGCCGTCTCAGAAAGTTAGAATCACTAGATTTTTTTTCCTGGACGCCTCTGGCCGCCACATGGATTTGTTAAATGCCATCACCAGCACACTTGATTTAGCTGGTCATACTGTCCATACACAAAACGGCTACTATTGCATTCATAATGTTTGTATTTATTAGGATATTAGTGTAAATGCTCACTGCCCAGACAAACAGCTCATCGATCATCATTTTCTCATGTGCCTAATCGTTTTGCACAGTACTGTATGGGTCCTATTTCACTGCCAGTGTTTGTTTAGGTTCTTGGAGTCAGTTCAGTTCAGTTTTCATCAATATTGTTCCATATTTTACCTACAGCATGTCATAAATCGCAAAAAACATATGTCACTCTATGTGTCACTTTCAGAACAAAACCTTGTATCTTTTTTTTGTCAGTCTTTATTTTTTGATAGCTGCTCTTTTAACTGCATGAGGATTTCGTGACGAATTGACCACCAGACATGGTCCAGAATTTGGATAATGATTTAATTCCACTGATTTCCAGATACACGCTTTTGTTCTGACAGCGGTTAAAACTCCAGTGAACGTAGCCAATCCCCACCTCCCCTCACCCCAAATGCCGTTAATCTGTTTGCTGTCTGAAGTTTGTTTGTTATTGGGCTATAATAATGTAATATGATATCGCACTGGGCTCCAAATAATCCCAGACTCTTTCTAACACTGCACAGTGTCCAAGTCAGGCCAAGTCAGGCCCGTCGATCAATCCAATTCACTCCCTGCAAAATTGGTTTTATTTTCTATTAATATTAGCCCATCTCAACAAGAGCTGCACTACAGTTCCCAGCATGCACTGCAACGTAACGTGTGCACCAATTCCCTCACCAACAACGATCTATGGGACAGCACCACAAAAAGTGTCTAGTTCAAGTGAATGGGCAGTTTAAAAAACCTTCCTTAACAGTTTAACAGTGGTCTGCAGCTAATGGGGTCTGTTGTTTTATATAAAAATTATTACAGATTTGTTAAGATTTCTCAATATGGCCCTTTTATTGGTTGGGTTTGACCCCCCCTGCTGTGCAACATGCTGTATATAGATATGGATGAAAGTGCCCGGCGTGGCTAAAAACAGCTGAAGCAGCTTTTTTGAAGCTGCACAAACGTACGGCGGTCTTGGCTGATTGGCTGACTTTGGGGTAAAGGGACACTGTGTGGGATAAAAGGACAGTTTATCACTGATCTGCTCCTTCATGTTCAGTCAGCAGTGACTCTGGCAGATAACATTCAATTAGAAATGGCTCCACAGATGACCTGCAGTTTGCAGACAAGCTCAGTCCTAGATCAAATAAGCACTTCACACTTCAGGGTCTTCTGTACTGTAACACACCTGCTGAGCTCTTGATGGTGTGTTAGAGCAGAGAAAACTCTAAACTGTGTGCTGCTGTGACGCTCCATGTTGGGCGTGTCCTCAGGAGCGGTTCAGGGGGTGCACACTAATGCGTCTGTGAGCTTTCTGATTGGGTGTGGGGTGGCTGAGGGGGGCGTGGCTCAATTAGAGGCTGGGTCTGTGTTTTTTCAGTTTGATAAGTTGAGAACCATCACCACTCGCTCCAACTCCATCAAGCAGGGCAAAGACCAGCACTTCCCCGTCTACATGAACAACAAGGAGGACATCCTCTGGTGCACCGAGATGGAGAGGTAATAGATGAGTGAATGGATGGATGGGTAAATGGGGGGAGGGATGTGTAGATGAATGGATGTGTGGATAGACAGATGGGTGGAGGGATAGTGGATAAATGGAGGAATAGATGAATGGATAGATTGATGCAGCGGTGAATAGATGGACAGATGGCTGGAGGGATAATTGAGTGAACAGAGAGATGGATGGATGGATGGATGGATGGATGGATGGATAAATGGGTGAAGGGGTGCATAAATGGGTAGATTGGTGGAGGTAAAGGTGCATGAATTTGTGCCTAGATGTCCAGGTGATTGGATGAATAAATGGGTGAATGGATGGATGGATGGACAGATAGATGAAAGGATGGATAAATGGTGAATTGGATGGATGAATGGATGGATTGGGGTAGGGATGTATAGTTAAATGGATGCCTGGATGGACAGATGGGTGAAGGGATAAACGGGTGAACAGATGAATGGATGGACGGATGTATGGATGTATAGATGGATGGATGAATCAATGGATAAATGGGTGGAGGGGTGCATGAATGGGTAGATTGGTGGAGGTAAGGACACATGAATGGATGCCTAGATGGACAGGTGGTTGGAGGAATAAAGAGGTGAATGGGATGGATGAATGGGTAGATATATTTAAATGGATAGATGGGTGAAGGGATACATGGGTGAACAGATGAATGGATGGATGGGTGGAGGGGTGGATGAGAGATGAATTGGTGTGTGGATTAGTTGAATTGTTTTGTGTTGCTGTCAAGTTGCATGGAAATTAAGTTGCATGCAACTCACAACATGCAACTAGTTAGATGAAAGTTGCACCGCAACTCTTAATAACTTTTTGTTTACAATAATTGATTGTTAATTACATTTGATAATTGATTGTTAATTACAATTGATAATTACATATTTTCAATCAAATGAATGTAAAACGGAAGAAGACAACGCAATAACCCGGCTACACTTCAGTTCAGGTATTACACAGCATCTCTGACGTTTATGAACTTGACTGAGTTGAGGAGTTGGAGAGAAACAAAGGCACAAGGATGGAGGGATCTAAAGGATGGAGGGATCTAAAGGATGGAGGGATGACAGGAATGGGAGGGGTTCAGTGTGTTTGTGTGTTAGCAGCTCATTTTATAACTCATTTTCTCTTTCTCTGTTTCAGGGTGTTTGGATTTCCTGTCCATTACACGGACGTGTCCAACATGAGTCGTCTGGCCAGGCAAAGGCTTCTGGGAAGGTCGTGGAGCGTCCCCGTCATTAGGCACCTGTTTGCCCCGCTGAAGGAATACTTTGCCTGTCTTTAACCCTCGCATACCTGTTACGACATCACAACGACTCACTTCACTCCCTCATCCACATGCCGACCAAGCTCCACCCCTTACTTTTGTTTTCGGTAGTTGCCTGACGACCTACTGGTGCTATTCATCAAAAAAAATACGATATTTCATCCAACTACATACAGTTGCAGGAAAAGGTGTGTGAACCCTTTGGGAATACTTGGATTTCTGCATAAATTGGTCATTAAATGTGTTCTGATCTTCATCTAAGTCACATCCATAGACCGACACAGTCTGCTTAAACTAATATCGCACAAAAAATGATGTTTTCATGTTTTTATTGAACACAACATGTGAACATTCACAGTGAAGGGTGGAAAAAGTATGTGAACCTTTGGATCCAGTAACTGGTTGACCCTCCTTTGGCAGCAATAACCTCAACCAAACGTTCCCTGTAGTTGCAGATCAGACCTGCACAATGGTCAGGAGGAATTTTGGACCACTCCTCTTTACAAAACTCTTTTCAGTTCAGGAATATTCTTGGGATGTCTGGTGTGAATCGCTCTCTTGAGGTCATGCCACAGCATCTCAAGTGGGTTGAGGTCAGGACTCTGACTGGGCCACTCCAGAAGGTGTATTTCCTGTTGATTTACTTCTCTGTTTTGGGTCGTTGTCCTGTTGCATCACCCATCCTCAGTTGGCAGACAGATGGTCTTAAGTTTTCCTGCAAAATGTCTTGATACACTTGGGAATTCATTTTTCCGTTGATGACAGCAATCCGTCCAGGTCCTGAGGCAGCAAAGCAGCCCCAAACCATGATGCCCCCTCCACCGTATTTCACAGTTGGGATGAGGTTTTGATGTTGGTGTGCTGTGCCTTTTGTTCTCCACACATAGCGTTGCATGTTCCTTCCAAACAACTCGATTTTGGTTTCATCTGTCCACAGAATATTTTGCCAGTAGTGCTGTGGAACATCCAGGGTTAGCAGCAGTGGCTTCCTCCGTGGTGTCCTCCCATGAACTGCATTCTTGTTTAATGTTTTACTTATAGTAGATTTATCAACAATAACATAAACATACTAGGATTCTTCTTCACCTCACTGAGCATTCCAGCATACCATGGACACATGAACATCAAGGCTTTTAGAGATACTTTTGTAATCCTTTCCAGCTTCATGCAAGTAATTCTTGAACATAGGTCTTCTGAGATATGAGGCATGGTTCATATCAGGCATTGCTTCTTGAGAACAGCAAACTCAAAATTGGTGTGTTTACAGGGCAGCTTTAAACAACACATCCAACATCCAATCTCATCACATTGGCTGACTCCTGGCTCCAATCAGCTCTTGGAGAAGTCATTAGCCGAGGGGTTCACATACTTTTTCCATCCTTCACTGTGAATGTTCACATGTTGTGCTCAATAAAACCATGAAACCGTATCATTTTTTGTGCGGTATTAGTTTAAGCAGACTGTGTTTGTCTATGCTTGTGACTTAAATGAAGATCAGAACACATTTAATGACCAATTTATGCAGAAATCCAAGTAATCCCAAAGGGTTCACACACTTTTTCTTGCAACTGTAGTCTCACATTCACATGTCAGCTATTTATTGAAGACATAATAAGACATGCAGTACTCTGCAAAAGTTTTAGGCCTCCTGGTAGATATAAAGCTACTGATCTGAGCAGTAAGCATGTATTTGCTAAGAAAAACACTAACACTAGTATAAATACAAAATTAGAACAGATATAATTGGTTGGATAAGTAATTTCCGAGCCTTTCCTGGAGGTACTCCAGTGTATACTCACCATCCAGTACCTGGCTGGGCTAATCTGTCCTTCATTAAATTAGTTCACTTGACTTTTTTAAAAACAAGTCTTTGTAACTATTTACTGTATTAATGTTTATTTGTTTTTTTATTTGGTATATAGTGTTTGTTACAAACAAAACACAGATAAATAGTTTTATACATTTCAGCTGGCCTAATACTTCTGCACAGTACTTTAGTACTGTTTATTGGTTTTATTGCCATATTAACTGTTATTAGGGGTCCAAGCACTGAGGGTGCTGCAACTGTTCCTGCACCTGCTCAGATTTTTCTTCTCAGTATTCTTAAGTAGAATGTAATGTAGATCAGGCTGTAAATATAGGAGGTGCTATAACATGCAAATAACTGTTTCTCAGTCAAAGTCTGCCCAATTAAGCTGTGCTGCATCTTTGAGCTAATTTATAATAGAGTCTTGAATATGGTTCCGTAATTGGACAAATAGCCACCAGCCAATCAGATTTTAGGAGACATTTTGCAGGTTTGGCACTAGCAAATTATCACAAAAGGTCCTAAGCACACAATGAAATTTGACACAAGTAGGCTATGGGGGGACTATTAATGTGTCCACAGTTAAAGTCTTAATAATAAGATGCCAAACGCCTTTTTCAAACTAGTCCTTGGATTTTCATCACAGTCACAATCTGTTGAGTCTGAAACAACTGAAATCTTGTTCTACACTATATTGCCGTAACACATGAAGCAGTCAGATCTGCCTCTGAATCAGCCTCTGGGGTTTATTGTAACATCCCGGTCTCCTGTTAGGCCTTCCCTGGCCACTAGAAGGAGAAAGAGAACTGACTCAGGCTGATTAGGTCTTACTGTTGACAACTTTTGCCCTACACAAGGAGAGCCCCACGTAGCTCTCTGATCAGTCTTGAGTTCCTGCTGCCACATGCAAGCATTCTTGCCAAAGCCAGTAACTTGGTAAAAGCTCTCTCTCGAGCTCTGGTGCTTCTTAATGTTCTTCTGTTCGCAGAGGGGAAAAAGTCACACAAAAGAAAGAAACACAGAAGGGAGTTCTTTAACATTCTTGAGAGGTTTTGAGGTCATCCTTGGTTTCTCTTACCATTGTCTCTTCAGTGGTGCGCCGTCTAGCACGCTGATATTTCAGCTAAGAGGTCGGAGGGTTGAACCCCTCTGGCTTTGAGTCATCTGAGTTTTCTCTTGCTCTAGCTGTTGTCTCGAGTGCTTTGCTGTCTCCCAAGAATTTATTATTGGTCTTCCTCCTGGCTTTACAGTTTGTTTTGACTCTCTACTGCTCTGCACTTAAGTCCAACCTACAGAGCTTGGTCTGTATCTTACGCCATAGCATCCTGGTCTCCAAACACAGGGACCACAGGTTTGATCCCCATGTGGGGTAAGCCACCTGCCTTGTTACACCTATAGAATATCTATAGATGTAGAATTTCAATATCTCTTGCTCTGATTAAAGTAGTTCATTAGGAAGTTTGATTTAAGAGGATGTTTACCACATGAACAGTAATATTCAATTGCTGGGGCTACAGTAGTAATTGCAAATTGGGAACTAGTTGCAAACATGGTGCTTGGACCCTGATCAGTGCCGCTCACGGCTACATTATTTTTTATTTATTTAAATTTTTTTCCTTTTTTAAACGTACTATTCCGTCGGGAACGATCGACGCCTTTCATCTGTGATAGCAAGGCTTCTCTCGGGCAGGAGTGGCAAAAAAGAGACAGTGTGCACGACAGTGTGTGTGTGTGTGTGTGTGTGTGTGTGTGTGTGTGTGTGAGAGAGGACAGTCTCTTAGAGCACAAAGCTGGTAGGGAGGGTCGCGCCATCTTCTTTAAAAGTTAAACTCATGCATCCTGCATCCTTTACCTATGGAAGCCCATTCCCAACAGGAAGAGGTGAAGAAACACCTTTTCTGTTCTCCGTCTGTGTTTCCGGCAGCAGTATGTCAAAATATTGGCTTACTATCGTGAAATAATGGCTTATTTTCACACAGTATATTGACTGAAGCCTGCAGTTTATATCAAATGATAAAAGGCCTAAACAACGTGGAGCTTCCACCAATCGCAACTCTGTACGTCTCAGCATGGCTAGAGGCTCCGTGCACTAAAGCAGGCAAACATGCGACACCATAAGGCTGGTGGAGGTCTCAGAACAAACAACGCAGCGGTCAGGAGTTCTGTTAAATGCACACATGACAAAAACGCGTCGTTTTGTTTTGAAACCTTTTTAAAATAATGGCTTATTTTCGAGACAAATTTATTTAATATCCTCAAAAAATGTGTTCTTTACTCAGAATACTGACTTAATATCTCAAAAAAATTCTTATCTCAAAATCTGAATTTTCTTGTAATATCTTTAATATCTTTTTTTTTTTAAATATATTGACTTAATATCTCAAAATAATACATCTCTATTTTAAAATTTTGACATAATACCTTGAACAATGACTATTTTTTTTCGAAATATTGACTTAATATCTCAAAATACTAGCATTTTCTCAAACTTTTAACTATCAACTACAATTTGTTCTCAGTTTCTGGGAGCAGAATGCCAAGGTTTATCTTATTAATTATTAATTAAGCTTGTATTGACTTAATATTGCAAATAAGGACTTATTTTCAAGATTTCAAAATACTACGATGATATTCAAGGAAAAAAAACTGCGATAACAAGTATGAGATACGTCTTTATTTTGCCGTATTTTGTCGGTATTTTAAGAAAGTAATTATTATGAGACACAGTCTTAATATTTTTAAGAAAATAAGTCCTTAAAAAGCCAAACTGGACGTACGGCTGCTGGAAACGGAGAGAAGAATAAAACTGAAGGTGATTTCTTCCCTGACAGGGGTGGACGTCCATACTTACCCCCATAACCAAGATGTGCAATCATGGAATACAACACACACACACGCGCACACACACACACACACACACACACACAGAGCTGTGAGAGGGAAGCCTTGTGTTAGAACACACACACAAATCAACTGATACACTGTTTACAGTTTTAACTGCGGTACTATACTACTCTACTATACAACTCACCTGCTGTTCAACTGATACAACTACGGTGCTCTCGCTCTCTTTCTCTTCCTCTCTTTCCCTATACTCTCTCTCTAGTTCTGCCCCTTTTCTCTATCTCCGTCCTTCTCGGTCTTCTTCTATGTCTCCTCCCTCTCAGCAATACCAACGCACAGCCACACTTAAGAGGCCTTACCGCTGGGAATCTATGGGGGCACTTACACAGAGAGAGTGATACCACGTAGACTGACGCTGCCCGTCAAAGGTCTGGGGACCCCGAGATTAGAGATTTCGCACCGTTACTTTTCAATTAAGGACGGGAAAATATCTGTCCTAAAGCTTTGGGTAGATTTAGCTTCATCACTTAGCTTCTTGTTTAGCGACACGTCTTCCTTGGGATGAAGCTTGGGATGAAGCTTGGGATGAAGCTTGGGATGAAGCTTGGGATGAAGCTTGGGATGAAGTGGTTTAAACACTTGAAAGGTTTAAGTGCTGAGGCAAACCAAGTTAACTGAGAGCAAACCAACATTGTAAGTGCTAATACGTCTGACAGAATTAGTGATTAAGATGAGAATAAACATCATCGCAGCAAGGGAATAAAACGGGTGGTCTTCAGGTTTATTCTGAAGCCAGCACTGGCAAGTTCATAAACAACTTGGTTAGCCTCTAAAGGGGCATTCTGGCCTAAAACTAGCACTTAATACGCTCTTTGTCACGTTATGCAGCGTTGCGGCCTTCGGCCTCCGACCCTGCGGTCACACCGGCAGGGCCTTTTCCCCTCTTGTCGCCTACATCACTGGTCGCTCATGGCTTTGGTTGCCATGGTTTCACCGACTAAGCGCAAATCAGATGCATTCCCACTACAAGTAAAAATCCTGGTGTCGCTTATTTTTATTGAATCCCCACGTCTGTGCAGTCAGTTTGTGAGGAGAACAGAATTCGGACTTTGTGATTACTGTCCATTTGGGGTGGCGCTGAGCCACCGCCACCATAATTCACTCTCTAGTAGGAGCAGTCACCTAGGAACCAAAAAAAGCGTGGGGGAGATAAAGCGTGTACTACGCTGCTCGGTGCTCAATTCCTATTGGTAATCACCACATCGCCTATTGGTAATCACCCCCCTCGACCTCCAGTCGCCTTGTTGCGTCACGTCCCTGCCAGCGTGAATGCAGGGCGAGACAATTTTTGTTCCCTCACTACAAAACCCAGCATGCATCAGTGCGCTTACTATCGCAGGTAGGCATGTTTACAGCAAATATGGTAAAATATGGCGAACCAATCAAGAAAACACGGCGTCTGTATTAAAAAAAAAAACGATAAAGCCAGGTGTCCCCAAACTTTTGACGAGCAACGTACCACACAGAGAGGGAAGTTAAACACACAAACCAAAAAAAAAAAGGCGAGTTACAGAGAGAGAGAGTTATACCACACAACTGGCAAGAACACTTTGGGCTACTACACACACACACACACACACACACACACACACACACCCTGCACAGGGAACACTGGACAGGTGAACAGAGCTGAGGAGAACCGTGCTTAGACACCGATTCATCCTGTCCACGTCAGAGTTTTCTGTGTTCCAGGCTGTGATGCAATACCGCTAAGATTCGGACGAGAGAACGCTCCGCTTCACAAACTCAGAGAGCTCCGGACTCAGAGCAATCTTACTGCGGGTCCCCCTCCACACCTACAGGGGGCAGCAGTGCAAAAGAAAATCCTTCCACAAATCACTGTGGTGATACTAGCAACCACCAGCTGAATTCATTTCTACTGTAAACTGTAAAACTACAAGGTCTTGTCAAACGCCACCATTTTTACTGTAGTGACGAGCTGCGTGTGAGTGTGTGGAGAAATCCTGCTCCGTTTTTTGCTATGGAATAACTATGGAATAATCTCTCCAGGGTGCTTTCTTCCCCCCCTTTATCTTTCTTTCTGTCATCTTCTGTTGCACATTTTTACGTTTTACTTACGTTGTTTTTCTTCGAACTGTGAGCGAGGCCCGGGCTAGCGTTAGCGTTAGCCTGGACGCCGGCCCACAGGCCCACTGGCTTTAACGGAAATATCATTGCGTTTATTACCTGATCTGCGATTCTGGGCGTGCTAATCCAGCTCGGAGAGAGCTTGGTGTATTCTGTGCTCCGGGGATTCTGGGATAGTGGCCTCTCTGTGTAACGTCATATAAACTGGTCACATGGTGCTCCCAGAATTCCTCAAAACTTCGGTGGCCGTGGCCTCTAACGGTGTGTAGGTGCTGACACAGTGTGCACACACCTTCCAGATTACAATCTAGATTACTGTATCGTCCCCGGCGGAGATCCTCCTTCAGATCAGAGGACGGACGAGGGGACATTCTGGTGCTTACAGAAACGTTCTTAAAAGCTGAAATTGTTCATTACTTTTCCTTTCCCAAGGCGTTTTTTTGTTTTGTTTTGTTTTTTTTTGGAAAAGCATCTTCGTGAACTGTAGACTCCCACAACTGACAGGCTCGGCTAGACTAAGGCCTGCTTTCAACCCCGACTGCAGAGAGGTCACTGGGCCGTTTTCCGGCCCAAACCTTGGACTAAATTATGCTAAGTGTGCTGTCGTCGTACTGTCTGAGGTGATGTCGTAACGAAAGCTCTACGTAGTCCACGGCTGTGTCCGTAAAACGCAGCGAATCAGCCTAAGTCCAGGAGTTAAGCTACGCTAAACCAAGCTAAGCTTTGAGGAGATGTGCCTACGGGTGTGGATGGCCGCGTCGGCCGCTGCGTCAAGCCTTCACGCGCCCTGGACATCCGCGCGAGCCCGGCTCGACCGGCCCAGCGGAAACCCAGCCCCGCGTGTTCGATCCAGCCGTAGTTTGGCCAAGACCGCTCAAGTCCTACAACACGAACGCAGCTCAGTCGCGCTACGAGTTCAGCGGTAAATGAATTGTACATAGATACGTTTCTTTAGCACTCAGTTATGTTTTGTGCGCCGGGTGTGTTTTGAAAAATTTGTTTAGGGTAATTCGGTGTGATCGTAGGCCGACGTACGATAGTGTTAGCATAGCTTGTTTTGATTAGGAGACTGGGCGAAGGCGGAGCTTAATTCCGATAAGCTGTAAGGAGGCGGGCGTGTGGGAGGGAGGGCGTGTCGACGAAACGCCACGCCCGGAGATTTTTTTTTTTTTTTCTCTCTCTCTCTTTCTTTAATTATGTATTTATGAATTTGTCTCAGATGAGAGGGTGATTGACAGGTGACGAATTTGAGAGCCAACCAATAACCAGTTGACAGCTTTAAAGGAGGAGTTCCTTTACATAAGGTTATTTTAGGAAATCAAATCTTTAAAGAGATGTGTGAGTGAGGGCGTTTCAAAAAGGTGCTATACAATTTATTCTTAAATGAGAAAAAAAAATAATAAAATAAAATAAATGAAATAATAATAATTACATGAAATATATTGTTGGGAATTAAGAATCGACCGGTCTTGACAATGACTGTTTTTATGTTGTCGTAGTTATGGGGGAAAAAAAAAAGAAAAAAAAAAGCACTATTATTTTACTCTTTTATGAATATATTAACAAATGCATTTTAACTTTGTACTTGATGAAGATGTAAAAGTAGAAAAAAAAAAAAGAATAAAATGGAGAAATTCATGTGTTTTAGCCTAGACATTACTGTAGTATGAGCGTCTCGAGGAGAAAGTCATTCTGTTCTACTGGACACACGTTCATTCTGAGGGGTTCTGTGCACTGATGCGTAACTTGCTTTACCTTTGGCAGCAAAAACTACATTACCCAACATTCCTTGCTTCCCAACTCCCTCCATGTACTCTGGCTTTAGTTTGATCCGACTGTAATGTTATGGGTTTTATATACACACATATATATACATAAATATATGATTGTTGTCGCCTCAATATTTATTGACCGCAGCTATGTCCTACCTTCTGTCATTCATTTGGTCAGTTGAAACAGTCTGCTCTCTTTCTCTCCCTCCTCTGTCTCGCTCCCTCGCTCTCCCTCTTTCTCCCCGCTCTGTGGCTGTACCTCTGATGTGTTACCGGGTGACGTAGTTTCTTACCACCTCTCTGAACACATGCAGACAGAGTGTGAAGACGGAGAGAGAGAGAGAGAGAGAGAGAGAGAGAGAGAGATGGGGGGAGATAGAGGGGGAAAGAATGACTCCTTTCTTATGTATTTGTGCTGGGGAACACTTGAATTAAATGTACTGTTTTTGTGCAAAAAAAAAAAACAAAACCTCGTCTTGGCTTTTTTTTCACGTGATCCTTAAAACTGTTCACTTTTGCACTGTTACACTCAACGATGACATCACAGAGTGACATCACACAAAGCCACACGCCTCTCTTCCATAAACTAAGAGCCAAATACAAAACGACAAAAACAAAAGCATTAAATCCACCTCACTGTCCAGTTGATCAGCTCCACTGACCGCATAGTTCCACTCTGTAGTTCTACAGTTACAGACTGTAGTCCATCTGTTTCTCTGATACTCTGTTCTTCAGTGGTCAGGCCCCCCATGGACCCTCACAGAGCAGGTACTATTTGGGTCTTGGATCATTCTCAGCACTGCGGTGACACTGACGTGCTGGTGGTGGTGTGTTAGTGTGTGTTGTGCTGGTGCGAGTGGATCAGACGCCTCTGTGTCGCTGCTGGACTGAGAACCCAAAACATCCAGCCAGCGTCCTGTGACCACTGATGAAGGACTAGAGGATGACCAACACAGCAGATGAGCCGTCGTCTCTGACTTCACATCTACAAGGTGGACCGACGAGGGTTCTTTAGTAAAGACCGCGGTTTCTGTCCTCCTTCCGACCCAAGCGTACATCTTTAGTTTTGCCCTGAAGCTACGAGGCCAATCTAGTTAACGAGTAGTGGAAGATTCAGCTCCACTGATCAGCAAACCGCCTCTGGTCTTATAGGCTTGCAGGCCTTATTCATGTTCATCCACATCAAAAACAGTAGTAGGAGCATCAGCGCCAAACCACTACATTCAGAGTTACAGGGAACTTCTGTAAATTAGATTTTCTGTCAAACTATCGCTTTAATACAGATTCTCCTGCAATGTGCACCATCTGTAGTCCTGTGTGAAGGTTTTAGGGCATCTAAGCTCATTTTTAACCAGTTGACCTCAGCAGTGAGTTTATTACAGTATACATTAGAATAAAGTCGTATTCATAATTCAAATAAACAGAAAAACAATAAAAAGTAACAAGAATTTCTTGGGTCCATATTTTTCCTGGACACCTTCACAGCCGCCACAGAGACTCGTTAATATCATCAATTACATCATGAGCTCAATTTACTGAGCTCTGATTGGTCAAACCAGGAGCTGCGTTTTAACTACATATAATACTGGACTTCCTCGAGGAGAGGCTTGGAGATGGGTCAACAAACACACTAATATCCAGAACATCACTATTTACTATATATATATATATATATATATATATATATATATGTGTGTGTGTTAGTATAAATAATCGCTATTAATTAATATTCTATAAATTTTGTTTATTCAAATATTAACACTTTTATCAGCAAATAAACACAAACTACACACATTAATAGATTTTGAAAATGTGTCTTGGGGCCTAAGACTTTCGCACAGTGCTGTACGTTAAATTCAGCAAATAGACAATAACCATATTTTCACTCAGAAGATCAACAAAACGTCACGTGACCTTTGTAGGATATTCTCCTACAACAGAATCACAACATGACGTCACACAAAGCCACACGCCTCTCATCTATAAAGAAACGAGGAGGATCGTACAGAAATCTGCTGTACATATTCATTTACATATTCATTTACATATTCATTCATCAGACAGTTCGCTCTGAAGTTGATAGTTAGAAGCAACGTTTTATTGCCGTTGTGTCATAAAAACCTACAGTCAAGGCACATTAATTCACAGTTGTTTGGCCACAATGGCCTTACATTATAACCTTATAACCTTCCTGTTATAAATTACTATCTACAATCATAATGTTTACACCTGCGGATTTAAAGTATGGCCGTGTTAAATGTACCTACGGTCACTAAAGGACTACAGACTGTTTATTTCAGTTATGTCACTGTGTTAAGGAACATGTTTTAGTTCTTTGATGAGGCCCGTTTATCACTTATTTATGAAAATAGCAAATAAAAGAATACGCCTTGATAAAGGTGCTTATTCAGACGGCCGGTCCACTGACCGTAGCTGATTATAGCAACACCAGAAGTTCGAATGTGACTCAGTTTAAAACCGTAGCTGTTGATTCTGAAGGTGACCGTATTCAGTAACTATGTTTACATGCACACCAATGGATTAACAGTAGTCGGGTTAGATTAACCAAGACTCCATAAACAGAACGGCTCGATTGTCTTCGTCAACTAAGTGTAGCATGTCTAATTACATGGTCCAGGCCGATACTGACCGAACTATTAGAAGTAGATAGTCTTGGCTGGGTCTGGTTTCTGAGGCTCCTCTGACACTCCTTTCCTTCCCTGGACTGTATTCACACAGCAGGCAGAAGTGGCCCAAATCTGATCCGTTTCTTCATATGTGACACAGATGAAAAGCAAAAAAAACCACAGATGATTTGATTCTGATTTGAGATGCTTTCATACGTGGCACTGAAATCCGATACATATCCGATCTGCGGCCACGAGACTCAGTCCGAACAGCCAGATCGGAATTCATGCGACTTTTACGTCAATCCAGCTCCACGTTTGTCATAATTCTGCACTGCTGAGACTCATAAATATTAAGGCTGATGTTTCCGTACAAAAAATCAGAGACTCCTCCAAAACCCTCCGTGCTCGAAGAGATTTCTAAAGAAATGTCCGAACGCGGCCGCAGGAGAACGATCCAGCAGCGTCAGAGAACAGTTAAAAGTCCGAAAGCAAAGTTTAAAGAATCCGAGGACGTGAACCGAAGAAGTGACCGCGCCCTTTTTACGCCGAGCTCGAACACATTCAGGGTGAAGAGCCCAGCTGTCAGTCAGTGAAGCTTCATGATGCTCCTGTGATGCCGGTGAAGATGAAGCGACTGGCGATCGTTGGCAGGTGTGATTGTTTACCTCTGATGTCACGGTTAAAAGATGTGAACATCTAATTTGGGCCACTTTTACCTGCTGAAAGAACGCAGCCTTGGTTTCACACTGCAACGGCTAAAATGCACCAAATTACAAACATTGGTCTTTGATTGGTCAGACATTTGGCTGGGATACGCACACTCAAAACACTGATGTGCTTCACTTACAATCACAGTCAAGCAATGACCAGAAACCTTACTTGATATCTCCGTCTTCCTGACTGAAGAATTTGTTCCTGGTTGCCGATGCTTGGCTAGAAATATGTTCCGCCATCCATGTGACTAAATCGAATGCGTGTCTTTTCTATACTTTTATTGCTCGTCTGCAATCGTTTAAAGGACAATAAGGACATTGAACAGGCAGGTTACGCAGACAGTTTAGGAGAGGAACACATGCACTGCAGTTCAACTCCCTAATTTTATGCAAATCCTTATAAAAATGTGCAGCAAACTGACCCACGATTCACTACGAAGTCGACTCAAACCAGCAATTTTTGGCGGGCCGCAGTTCAGCTGTTTGATTGGATGATTGGGTGACTGGGGGAGTGTTCACACCCATCAAAACAAACTGAATTAAAGGAAACGAAACCAAATAAGGCTTAGACAGACTATTGTGTGCATGTAAATGTAGTTACTGGTGCAGTTGTTCTAAAACACCTCATTTAAGACGGTCAGTTCAGTCACACTTTATTTGGGTGGTACTTTTGTAGACTATCTATATCAAATGCTGAAATTGCTAATAAACAATGGAACTGTATTGAAACTCAATTGAGTATCCACTGGGTTGAGGTTACAGTTTGAGTGAGGCTTAAGTTTAGGCTCTAGATTGAGGTCAAAGTTAGGGTTAGAGTGGATGTTGAGTTTATGTATCAAAATAAAGCAGGTTTCTCATCAGGAACGTCAGAGCAGGGACAACACTGTCCAGCACTGGGACCTCTGGACTGGGACACACTGCCGTGGGATGGATGAAAGCAGGGAAGGAACGGAGGGATGAAGAACAGCACTCCACTCCAGCTCCTCAGACCACAGCGTCACAGCCTGGAGTACGACATCACCTGAGGGGTCACCCTGCCTCCTGTAGCCAAAGAGACAGAAAGTATTAGTATAGCAGCTCTGAGGGCTGAGCGATATCGCCGAGAACCTTATCGTCATACATTTTCCCCCATATCATTTCTTTTTGATGTTACATGCATTTTCTAACGCACAGTTTAATGAATGATCAACAGATTTTCACATTTTATCTGAACTTTATTAATAATATTGCATCGTAAAAGAGTCTGAGTCGGGATTTTTTTGCTGCATAATTATATTCATTTGACCACTGAGTGATTTTGTGTTGGGACAATTATTTTGTTTGCTAAATTTTTGCCACTTTGGTGAACTTTGATCATTAGCGTCCTCTACTGGCAGTGCTATTGCTTTGGCTGTGCTGTCCTCCGGGTTTCACAGCACTGAATATCCAAAACAGAGCAAAGGCACATTCTAGCAGTGTCACTACAAATGGTTCATTTCAGTCATTTCTTTGTATTAAGGAGTAGTTTTAGTTCTATGTGAGCCTTTGATAAGGCCTGTTGATCGCCTGTTTATGATAATAGCATGAGTGAGTATAAGACAATAATATCGCTGGTGTCGGGAACAAAACCTCGCATCTCCGAAATGGGAACTTTACAGGAGAAGGAAAAAACCTACTTTACTTTTAATGCAAGTCAATGGAACCAGAATTTTCTCCAAGTCATTTTGGGTCGTTTCTTTTGGTCCATTCATCATGAAATTTACCCACAATGTAAAGAGCAGCAGGCGTTTTCACATTATGTCAAAAACTGAAAAACGATGAAATTTTTGTCCCGACAGCAGTGATACGCTTTGTTAAAGTTGCTTATTCAGGGCTTCATAGCACTGAAAATCCAATTTTATTTTTTTTTAAGCGTAAATCTTCCCCACTGGCTATAAATAAACGCATGAATAAATAAACACGTAGCCCGGCAACTGTAACTGAGACACCTCTGAAAAACTTCACAATTTTCTGAAAACTCGCCTGATTTCCCAAGACATGGAGGAAAAAGCGAATTGTTACTCGTTTCTCAAACCGGAGACAAAAGAAGATCTCAATTAATGTGCGGACGACGTGTTACCAACCCAGAAAAGAACTTTTCCAAAAGCATTTTGTTGCCATTGAAGCTGATATTGATATTGGAGCTGCCAGCCATCACGGACCCCCTGAATACAAGGGTTTTATTGGCCCCTGCAGTTATCCACACTTTTCTACTACAGATCAGTAATCAGTACTATACGCTTACACATTGTTGTCTGACACACTTGCGTTTACTTTATAAAAGCCCGGTGCTCTAAAAAAAGTGCCATATAAATAAAAATGATTATTATGATTAGTGTTCTAAGTGTTCATCATTGTCGAGTTAGCCGGTGTGAACTGCGAAAGTCTAGTGTCGCTGAGAATTTGCTCCGCCAGTCTTGATGAGGCAACAGACAACAGTGAACGAAGGCAATCAAAGTAGCATCCATATGTTTTTTTGGAAGCACTGAAAGCTGTTCTTACCCAGAGTTTCCCATATTCTCCTCACTGCAGCTTTGCTCACCCTGTACTCGTTCTGCTCAGCTCTGATGAAGACAAGCAGACAGAGAGAGTTTAAATCACAGACATGTAATACAGTATATTCCCCAGTCAGAGACGACAGCAGATCGGTGCTTTAGCATCACCATCATTTGAATCAGATCAGTAGGTAATAATGAAATAATCCTCCTCTACAGTAAAATAAAGCTCTGCTGATCCTTCAACTCAGTTTAACAGTAAATGGTCTTAAACGCTGGAGTTAATGTAGAACTGCTGATTCACCCTTTAACCCTGAAGATCAGCGCAGACGGCTGGTCACCATAGCAACACAGACGACAGCCTCGCCCAGCTAGTAGCTACGAAACGGCAAAGAGAGAGATTTAAGACGAACATCGATAATCTGGAGACGAATGGACTGATTAGTGTTTATAGTCACTCCAGCTGGTTTCCTGATACGTTTAATCTGCAACGAGAAGCTGAAACACTAAAAAGTCCCGAGGCTGAAGTTTCTCATTCGCCAGCTTTTCATTCGAATTTTTAAACGGTGCAGCAGTTACATTCAGGCATCTCAGGCACCGTTTAAGGTGGAACGGGAATTCAAATAAGCTGGAGAATGAGAAGCGACTTCAGCCTCGTAAAAAGTCAGAAGTTGAGAGACGTTTTAAAAGAAGCTGTTCCACTTTTGAGGAAAAGTTTCCTGCTGGAGATGTGAGAAAAGCAGCTGTAGCTGAGCTGAAGACTAAAGCAAAGCGAGTCTCTGTTTTCATTTCTATTATATTTTTCCGCCTACACTACCACATCAGCACATATTTACAGCGAAGATGCTACAACAGACAAAGTGTTGTGGCTCCCAAAGTGGTTTGATTTTTGTTGAAAGGTAAAAATGGCTCTGCTTAACGTTTGGGTTCTCGACCCCTGACATAAGGAATCAGAGCTGAGTTTCACTCCTGATGTGAACAAAACTCACCAGGGACTTTCTGAAGCCTTTCAAACTAGGGATGGGCTTTTTAAACACTTTTGCAATTTAAATATCTGCATATTAAAACAAATGGTTTTAGAACGGCCACAGATAAGAGCACGCATGTTCCGAGCATGTCACCGCAAGGGGTCCATAGCATAGAGCTACATTCTTCTGGAAAAAAAATGAATTTGATGTAGAAAACATTGTTCAAGTTTCAACATAAACCAATCACTCCAAAATACGTATATGGGAAGTAAGCTTCAACAAGAGCCCGTTTTAAATTCGTTTTTGTGACATCACAAAATCCAGCACATTTACATGCATCTCCCATTCAGCCTAGAGCAGTTTAGCCCCTCCCATTCACACTGATGTTTAAAGACTGCTTCACTGCTTTCTGAATGAGGCGCAATACAGGACAGCCAATCACAACAGAGATCATTTACATAAATTAGTCTTAAAGGCACAGTCACCAAAATAGCCCGCTCAGGTCTAAGAGACAGAGGGACGCTGGGAAACAGTGTATAAGTGTATTACAGTAAATAAAACTACACCAACTTTAACATACAGAAAAATGTAGGATAGTGGCCCTTTAAAAGGTCAAGAGGGGGTTTTCTACTCCTAAGCCAGACGGACGTGAGATCAAATCCTGGCACGACCAAAATAGTAATTAACTGACAATGAACTGAGCGATATTTTTAACCAATATCTTTCCAGCCATTAGGACAAAATGTATTAGCCAACCTTGTCAGCCAACTTACACTCTGGATTTAGACACAGCCCCCATCCTGAGCAGAGCCCACAGCACGTTCTTCTGAGTGTTGGAGGACAAACACTCGTACGACCGCACCTCACCTGCAGGGGGAGACAGAGACAAACTTTCAGATGGCGAGGGAGGATTAGAGGCAAGAACAGAGACGAATAATGAGAGAAGAAACTGAAACAAATGGCACAGTCACAGTCTAATTTCTCATTTCGGTGATCAAAGGGGGCACCAGCCCCCTTCAGACGCTCTTACTGTGGCCTTCTTCTATTCGTCATTAGGTTGCATAATGCCCGCTATGTCATAGAAGGTCCT